>NC_092818.1:80406712-80706712 GCF_023375885.2 Dermacentor andersoni
TCCTTCTCACTGGTGGGCAATCAAGCTGGTCTGCGCTTCAGCAGAAGCCGAACTTGTGGACACTTAGAGAATACCCACCTCCCTCTTTATATTTTTCGCGTTCCAGAGGGGCTGTTATACAGTACAGTGAATACAACGTTGCGTTTACATCAAAGAATACTACTGTGAAACGTGACTGAAGGTGCTCTTTAAGCAGTATTCACAAGATAGATGTAATTAGACAAATATTTCCCGTGTCCTTAGAAGTACGTCGGAAGGCTCACATGACGTAAACTTACGCTACTCTTCAGTCCCCAGGAGACGGCGTATTTTCGATAGAACGCTGCGTGCGCTAACTCATGGCCTACGGACTAACGGCATGAGCTAAGGGTTTGTTCCACCCGCGCAGCAGCTTTGCGGCAATGGCTATGGCACTGTGCCGAATGAGCTCGAGGTTGCAGGTTGGATTGCAACCACGGCGGCTGTGTTTTGATAGAAGAGCAGTGACAAGCACTCATGTGCATATATTCAGGTGCGCGCTAATGAAACCTAAGTGTTCAAAATAATGCAAAATACACCACTACGACATGCTTCGTAAACAGATATAAAGTTTGTAAACAGGGATAAGGTGCCTCAGAAAGACTGGCCAACGTTTAGATAGGAAGACCTATCTTCGTCAAATGCGTCCTCCTATCGAAACGTTGGCCAGCCTTTCTCAGGCACTTTATCCCTGTTTACAAACTTTATACCACAGTATGTTATTCCATCTGTCGGCCCCTTTCTTGATTTTGTACTTCGTAAACAGATAGTGGTTTAGGAGGCGAAACCCTACAATTTCTTACGCCTTTGTTGCACGCGTTATAATTCAGTTCGTAACGCGACACTGATTGTAGATAGCTACTGCGAGAAATTTAAGCTTCGGAATCTCAGTATTTCTTGACAATTATGCTGACTGATTTGGCTTCATCCGTATCGTTGATCGCTTCACGTGAACACCGCGAGCGCCATATGGACGGGTGATGTATGGTCCCCTAATATGAAGTTGGCAAGTTCAAATCGCAATTTGAGCCATCGTATTAACACTTTAGCGGGTGACAATGTAGTCCTCGTTTATGTGCTGCAATCGGTGGCCACGCCATTTGGTGCTTATGATTTAACCTTAATCAGAAGAAATTACTCACTCGATGACCAGTACAAATAGTCTTTAACCATAATGGTTCGCTATTTTGTCACTGTATTAGATGATGTAAAGAAATTAAGGAACTTTCGCCACGCTCATTTGCCGTGCCGCGCGATTAGGAAAGGACGCAAGAAAACAGTCGAATTCGTGATGAAAACCCAACTAGATTTATTACAATGACAAACACCGAACTACAGCTGCACAACACGTTAAGGCATATGTCATGACACACCTACTAGGCTATCGAAGAACTAAGGTTGCCACGAGTCTTAGAAGCAAACAGTTCAGAACCGCTCCCGGTACGGTGGATAGGAAACAAGAGGTTGCCGGAAGTGAGAGGCGATGACGTCACGACGTTGAAACACGCCTCCATGTTGCACGGCGAGCGAAAAAATGACAACCATTCCACTCTGTGCAGATGGAATGGCAGCGAAAGCTGGTGACAACACTCTCAAACGAAAATCAAAGTGCAAAGTAACCAGTAATTATAATAGAACAGAGAGGAAGAAAGAAAGTGTACATACATATTTAGAAATGAGACAACTTGCGCGCACTTCGTCGCCGGCGGCATCGTTTTCTTCGACTCATCACAGGCGGGGTCAATATCATAGAGACAGCCACATATTCGATACTTCGCTTGTGATTTATCTTTCACCGCCGTAATTATTTCTCAAGCTGTGTTCGCCACTTCCATCAAATTTAAATTTTTTTGTATATACGTGGATGAATATCGTGTATGTGATGCACCGAGGCAACTTCCGCTATTCGGCCTGCCTTTTAGCGTAATAACACGAACAAGAGCCTACAAGATACTTTATTTATATTTATATTTATATAATGACAAATAAAGTAGTGTGGTGGCGGAAACGTGCAAGCTTGCGTTTACGGCAACGGTACGTGGCTATAACAACAATCTGCACTCAAAGCACTATGCGCGTTTTCGGGAGCTTTCATTCACACATGGTTTAGCGCTGATCTAAATATGGTAGTGATATCTCTAAAACTTCTTCCGCTATTGGCCCCCACATTTGGGAGACCGCCATTTCGATTCGCATTTGGGCAGAGGGTGCGACGCATTCTTGCCTCTTTTGCTGCCTTCTTACTTGTGTCGATACTGCATGCGAATAATGAGTTATTTAGTTAAATTGGAAAGGCGCGTATGAAGCTTCCACACGCCTTCAATATATATGTTATTAGTTTATTTGAATAGATAAAATCAATTTTCCTGCATATGCGTATGACCCGAAGCATCGAAAAGAATGAAGGCAAATACCGTCACACTGTCCCGAGTCCACTGTTGTCAAGCCGTTCTCGTCCCATATTACCGTTGTCGTCGCGCCATCCTCGTCTTCAGCGTCATAACGCCGCTGTCATGATCTGCTTTCATTTGATAAATTCTGCGGACAGACTCGCTAATGCTCTTTGTATGTAAAGATTCTTTGGGCCCCCATCACGTACAATGTACCTGCTACTGCTGCTTATTAGTGAATCAATCCCTGAGCTCCACAGCACCTTTTGCAGAGCGGCTCGAACTTGGGGCTGTGACACATTTTTGGCGCTTGGAGAAGTACCAGCTGCATGTTAAGCGCTATGAAAGCACTGCCGGTGTTTTTCAGGTCCGAAAATTTTGACGTAACTCTGTGATTAACTTTCTAGCGCTTGTATGCCTGTGAGTGTCCGGGCTATTTGTAAGCTTGTGTCGTCCCTCCGTACGCCATAATTGGTACCTTGCACCTAAAAAAAAAAGCAAGCGAGGCGATCAGTCAGGCTAGCATCTTCAGCTCATCATTAATCTATCTCTATCGGTATATTTCTCTGAACACAACGATAAAGACTAGGGTTTGCTCTCAAAGAAAGGCTCCTTTAGATACAATGCTTCTTGACTCACCCACATCCGTGATTCTTTCAAAAGTGAAACGCAACACCGTGGGATTTACAAAATATAATTAAAATAACTGGAATGCGAAAAGAGGGTATACGCGATCTTCAATAACAAATTTCTGACCCGCTTTGGTTTTCTGTCGTTGAACAAATATGCAAAGATGGGAAAGTGGACTACACCAAAGCTGGTTATTCCAATACACGCTTGAGAAATGACATCAAACAATTTGAACTTCAGTACTCAAACACGAGCTATATGCGTAACCTAAACATACAAAAACAGTTGTAAACTACATAAAAGACAAACCAAACCAGTAGAAGGGACTCATATGCGCGTGGGCTAAGTAAACGTTCATGTGCAATCTTCAAAACAAATCAGGGGTGGGCGAGTATTCAAAGTTTGGAATACGAATCGAGTATTACGTCAAATATCCGTATTCGAAAATTAACAATTCGGTATTTTCGAATATCGAAACTAACCAAATATTTTGCAACAACCTGCTGTTAAAGTCGGATTGGAGTGCCTTGTTGTGTCGCAAATTATTCGACTTTAACGAAGCGCAAAAATTTTCGATGCAATGCAGAAACATAACGGGTACCGCAACCTTTGTTTTCGGTCCCACGGCGGAAGTACAAGTGATAACCTGCAATTTTTGCTTCTAGCTTGTAATTGAGTGTTTCTTGTAGTCCAGTGATGTAGCAGTTTTATCTTTTAAGCTTCAACCCGTGTCATTTTCCTTCAAATGGGTCATTTTACATGTGTTTATAGATCAGGACGCTTTCAGTAGCCTTTCTTTTTTTTTTTTGATCCTCCAACATCAGGTCACATTTCAAGCCCCGTAACTCGGCGTTCTTGGAAAGTTAGTCATAAAGCAACCATACCTTCTTGGAAAGCTTGTTTGCAACCTCGCTCGAAAGATGCTGGAGGCCATCCATGGAGTTCTTTTATTGAGAATTAGTGATGTTGGGTTTAAAAGCGATCCTAATTGTCCGTAATAGCTCGCTGTATGTTTTTTTACTAGTCGGTCCTAGCGCAGTACATAATTATGCCGAATTATACATTGCTGCTATGAATATATCAGTTAGCGTTCAAATATTCAATATTACATTCAAGATCTAATCTAAATCTAATCTAATACTATTAGTATTTAATTCGTATGCGAGAAATTTGACAATCGCCCGCTTTTAATAAAAACGCTGCTATGCGCTTCACAACCCAATGTCATTTTTCAAGTAGTTCTGACATAGACCACTCAGTTGCCATATAGTTAATAAAATTGTACAAAGGACATTAAATTATTCAGGTTGTTGTAAGAATCCCGTAGGAAAATCCTCAGAGACCCTCCAAGCACATATCTTTTTTGCGAGGTATGACCGTGGGTCAGGCACTTGGATATAAAGAAAAATTGCCGTTTGTCCAAATGGTTCAACTTATTTTGAAAACGGACTCACTTTTGACCCTATTGTGGACAGTCTATGAACTAGCGCTTCACAGAAGCGACTGGGGTGTCACAGTAGGTGGAGTTGGAGGTTGTCGTTATGTTGACGCGGTGTCAAAAGGTGATATGTGTCGTCCATGTCCAGCTGTAGAAAGTGCAGAAGACCATCGAATATTTATGTTCGTAGCGATCTGTAGAGTAGGATTTACTTGCTACATTAATGATGTCTTTGTTTTCTCGTAGCCCACACGTTCAGACAGTGCTCTACGCAATGTACGTGGAATGCCTCTAGCGTACCGCCAGCTGTTGAAAAGTGAGGTAACACTGAGGATATACAAGTTTTTCTTAAGACGATGAATCAGTAAAAAAATGAAAACCTAATTTCTTACTAGAGAATAAAGTAATACAAGCGCCTTACAAAGTGGTAAGTAAAAAATGTATATTAGCTGGCCCCCTTGCCAGAACGAGAATAGATAATCTCGTGCCGTCTTGTTCTTTTGGTTGAAGCTCAGAGAAAGCAAATGCTGCAGAAATATAGGACCTAAAATAAAATATGGGAAAAGATTACTTGGCTAATTGCTGCACCAGAAATGGCTTATCTACTCCAACGGCCACCAGTCCCAGACGCTGTGAAGAAGCGTTAGAGCCGCGCTCCAACAAAGGTCGCTGCGGAGGGACAAGGATAAATCCAAGATAAAAAGAAATGATAGCTCGTTAAATCGGTATTATGGCAAGGAAGAGCACCGGCTGTTTCTGTATCGCTGGTCATTTGCCGCAAGTGCTTCGCGAGACATATATTTGCGAATTTCTGCACATTTATTCTAATCTCGCAGTTCCAATCTGGAGGCCCACGCTAGCCGAATATGGTAATTAGCGTACGAACACCTAAACATTGAGAAAAAAAATGGAAACAGCTAGGATTCGTACTCCTACTCAAGAACGCGCTGATGGTAACAGTGAGGAAAGAAAAGTAAGAAAATATAGCCAGAACACTGCACGACGCGCAAAGCCATTCATTACAGAGGTTACAGAGAGCCGGAATGACGGCTGCGTCCAACTCTGGACTCTGCTTAACATTTCGTTGTTACTTTTCTTCTGTCTGCTCGCAAAAAGGAGCAACAAAATCACTATGAGGCATGTAATCTAGGGAAACACAGTAAAGTGAGTCTTCTCCGTTTCGCAGAATAAATAAACGTTTATTGTCAGCATTATTAATCTAAAAGCAAGCACGAAGGTTGGTTGGAGAAGTGCGTCGGCAGAACGCCCAAGAATGCTTAACAGGAAGTAACCCACGCTTGCGATTATAGAAAGCATTAGTGAGAATAAGGTCTCCTATGAGTGTAAAAGGCGAAGTATTCATAAACACAACTGTTCACACTCCATGAGTGCACAATGCCGAAAACGTAATTCTTAGCATTACATGCAGGCTGGGAGCATATCGCTTCATACTGTGTGTTCCGCTTTGATACGCGGCAAGGGGAGGCGGAAGCTGAACCGCGAAACAGGCTAGAGACATCGGTTGGAGCATTGGAGCTCTCTAGGTGTATATGCAGACAAAAAATAATTCGAAACGAAGTTAATACAGCTGGGACTAACTGCTATACGTCAGTATACCAAAATTGCTACGTGTACGTTGCCGAGATTCACTTAGCCTGTTTCGTGTTGCTTCATTAAACATGGATTGTTTAACGGTTATAGTTATATATTATGTAGTTATATGGCGTTCTGCTGGAGGCGTCGAGAGTTGCGCTACCAGACACGTTGGTCAGGTTTTATAGAGACTAAATAGAGAAATGCTCGCGCGTACATAGATTAAGGTTGTTGGGCGCTGGCATCAACCCTGGGCATCACCATCATAACGCTTGCTCCGAGGCATGCGCCCGTGGTAGACGGCCGGGCTGGATTGACGAGCTGGAACGTAGCCGCAGCAGTTACCCGGATGTGCTCCTGGGCTCTACCCTATCTAATCCAGTGCGCAGTTTCTAAGGAAGCAATACAACTTTAGGAAAACCTGTTTCAGTAAGAAGAAGCGGCGCAAGAAAGTGCAATTAGAGCTGCTATTCGAGCTTCGATAATAATTATCGGAATGCAATGCATCGTGCTTCTCGTGTTTAGCCGTACAATTTAGGCTCTGATTGTACGGCTAAACACGAAAAGCGTGATGCATTGCATTAGGCGCTAATATTCTTTTCTTTCAAGTGAACAGTTGCCTCATTATTGATGATGTGCGTGATTTCACGTACCTTGTTCCAAAAAAGGAAAAAAAAATCAATAAGACTGAAATACTCGAAATACCCTTTTTTGTTTTGCTGCTCTTGTTTGCTTACTGTTTCGCTAAACGTGATAAAGGCGCCGTTGTCCCACGTGTTTCGTTGTCACGCTTGAAAGAATGCGAGGCTCCCTTCATTCCTTCCTTTCTCACCCTGGTCTAGAGATGCAGAACTCTACGTTCCCGCATCCAACATACAACGCCTGTATATCAGATTCAAAACGTTCCACGCCAACAGCTTTGCGCCGCACCAGATTGGCCAGCGGGTAACCGTGCCCGCTCAAGCGCAGGCTCGCTCCTAAACAAAGCGCGACGCCCAATGTTCGGCGCAATCACTGACGCGGAACGAGCGCCGGACTAGCGAATTATTTGCGACGCCATTTGCCGATGCTATCTGCAGGTTCGCATTAGCGCTGCATCGATCCGCCGGCCGCGTCGCCTTGCGTGAGCAGCATTGAAGCGACCATCGAGAAGAGCTATGTTGAATTCTTTTGTGCGCCCTTTGGCTAATCGGTCGCGCCGTTAGGGGCTCCAGTCTGGACATTCGGCCATTTTCTCGCGAGGCGTGACGTAGACGTGACGCGTACCAAGATGGCGCTGATGGGCCAGATTTGCTTTCCTAAGGTGACGCAAACTGGACGTTTCGCCTAAAATGGAGCCAACGAAGCTAACGTCCTTGATTTCAATAAATTCAACGGGCTTATATTGACAGCGTTATAGTCATTTATGTCAGACCGACAGCTACAAAGAAAATAAAACTGTTCGCTTCTTGAAGTGGTTACGAAAAATATTTTTATGATGATGACGTTTTGCAATGAAATCCTGCTTACGCAGTGAATTGTCCTTAGGACATTCGGCATCACAAGAGGTGTCTGTGGTGTTTGAAACTGTGGTAATGGCAATTCACACACACACACACACACACAAAAAAAAAAAAAACGATTGACACCCCAGACATGATAACTGAAGAAATGGATTTCAATTGTATCAGTTGTCATTATTATGCTGCAGCCCGCACAAAATTCGAGGGCATGAAATATCAACAGATAAGCCCTGTTTCACTTTCGCGCTTCCTCTGTGGTCAGATGTAGGGGCGCTCATCTTATGTTGCCACCACAATTGGGCTTTCGTGAGGGGTGGATTGAGAGAAATGAATAGCATCGAGCGAACGGAACTGCTATTCTATAGAAGCCCTGCTATCTCTTTGCGACAACGTATAAACTACACAACTTCATAGTTTGGATTAGCGGCAGCTGAGACTAACTTTATTCGGGCCAGGATTCCATTGGTGCAAGCTACTTTTCTGTGCCGGTTACGGCACAGGGCTTTCTGCACAAAAAAGAATATCTGCTCCGAATGAATGAGCTACACCACAGAAAATTCTACGATTTTGTTTTCTTTTCTTGCGTGATGTTTCGTTACTTGTGAAAAAAAAAGGATACAAGAAACAAAATCTATCATGCTGCGCTTCCTGGCAACATCTTCCGGGCCAGTAGTGGGGCAGGGCCGATAAACAGATGGTAAACAATCTCTCAAGCCAGAGAGCTGCGATAGAAACTGACGATCAGGAGAAAGCAAATAACTAACGTTCAAGCCGTTGCTATCGAAACCACGGAAATGATTGCCGGCCCTTGACTTCCTATGGCTCGCCACATGATCCGCTTAACCGGACGGCAACCGGAAATAGGCCGCGGCCGGAAGCAGCCCCGTCGTTTCAGTCTCTTCTTTAATGCCCACCATCGAGAAGTCGACAAATATGCAAACCTCAATCGATGTGCATAAAAAAAGGTAAACCTCTTGCAAAAGCCCCGAAACATCGCTAAAATCCGCGCAAGAAATTATGCCGCTTACTTTTTTTTCTTTATCAACATTTGCAGCCCTTGGCTTGCTAGTACTTCGTTCCACGGAATGCGCTTCCGTGTTGCCTTTTCGATCAATACCATCGCTACGATGCGCTAGGCTTCTTCACTTCATATCTTTCCCGCGCAATCTGAGCACAAGCGCCGAACACGGCTCTCCTTCTGCGCCTTTCGCACCCTGCGCTCAAAGAGCTGCGTACAGACGATAAGTCTCCTATGTTTGGGCACCAATTCCCGCATCAATTCTACGCAAGTGATGTTGTTTGCTCACCTGGCTCGTATGCAGAAAGTGTTTGCGGTTGTGCAACTTACTTTTCATATTAGTGATATGCTTTTGCCACCGCAAAATTCACAATTGGCTACGCATGGTGCCATGGTGAAAAATTACGGAATCTTTTAGACAACCTAGCTTGCTTCGACTCACGCAATATTCGTGTTAAACGAATGCACTCACTATCCTGCCCCCGATTTGAATGTGGCTGCCGTCCGTAGCCAAACCTGCTGCCTTGACCTGTAGAAGCGATGCTCTGTTGTATGTATAGCCTCCGTGGTATGTGGATGAACGCGAAACCTAAATAAAGACATGGGGGGCGACGGGGATTACGCATAGTTCATTAATAGGGCCTGGTGCTTTCTAGCAGGTCGTGTGGACGTCTTTCAAATGAGTACTAAAGAAGGACGTTGATCAAGGCTTGATGAGCACGTGATTGCTTTCTCTAAGATGACCATGTTTTGTAGGTGGTTGATCGCCCAACTAAAACAAAGGGGTACAAAGTTCTACAAGATTTACAGGTTATAGATATTGACAGTACGCATCATATTGTGAGGGAGGAGACAATATTGAAGAATATGGAAGGTAGACCCACCGAAATATAGCCCCGTTAGACCTGCTGAGATCAAGGTTGCGGGTTTGATCGTAGCCACTGCGGCTTTATTCAAATGGGAAGTGAAATAGAAAAAAAAATCGTCTACTCTCATTTATATGCTCGTGTAAGAAGTGCCGAGGGTTATAATTAATCCTGTCCCCCTTCCAACCTTTCCCCTACGACGCCCGTCATGAGATCGTGTTTCGGGCAGTTGAAACAGTCACACATAAAATGTTATTTTGTCCAGAAGACGCTATTTTCAGATAACAAAGTCATGCTTACATTCATCTGCAATTGTCCCGGAAATTGATATATACAATATAAAAGATGTTCGATCATATTTATTTCATGTAAATACGAATGTATTTTAATTGGGTATATAAAATAGAGAACAGAAGTTGCAGAGTATGCGAAGGAATATTACAGCCGGCGAAAGCTTTAACCCGGGGTCAGTCAAAGCACAATACTGTGGTAGTACGTACCGTGTTTTCGTTCTTGCGATTGTATCTACAGTCATTCAGTCGTTGCTGCGATGTGTGTATTTTTTTTTACGTAGTGACGTTCCTTCCTAGGACATAGTATTTAGCATTATTTGGTGCACTGTGCAACCAAATATTTAGTCCTTCTTTGGAAACTATTGTAAGGAAACACGAGTAAAGGTACATCATTCAAAGTGCTTATGGTTTTATGTCGAGTAAAATTAGAGGCGTACAGGTGCAACTAGAAGCCATCGCTTGTTTCTTGAGAACAAAAGAGAATAGAAATGTGACTAAAATAAAAAGCACATGTCGCGTCTGGTAACTATAGCAATGGGATGGTATTTAAGTGTCATGGCTCCTTACGACACAACTTTTAGGTTCCTTTAGGCTTATTTAATTAGACCCCAACGTTAACGGCGATATTAGTGGTCTTTAAATAATTCACTGTTCATGAAAGGGACTAAATGAAGGTGGATGCTGAAGTACCATACGCATTCTACTAATTTAAAATATTGCATATTCATTGCGAAAATATCGATTGCGCCTATGATTCTTGCGATCGGTATTAGCACTGAGGTGTATGATAGATAAAGAAGCGGGATGTTCCACGTCAGCCGCCAAGGTTTGTGAGTGGTGGGGCTGGCTAACACTCCCAGGGTTAGTTCTAGCAGTGAAAAATAAATAGCGCAGAAAGTGCATGGGAAAACGGTGCCTTGGTAGCCCTATTGGTGAGAGCATCGCACGCATAATGCGAAGACGTAGGTATGTATCCTACCTGTGGCCAGTTGTAGTTTCATCCAGTTTCACTTCCGTTAATTTATAAATTCGTTAGGTCAATTAGCACGAGTAATTTCTCCTGTGTTGTCCTTGGTGTCTTTGTTTGTTGACTTCTTATATGAGTTATATTATACTTATATATTGAATATATATATATATATATATATATATATATATATATATATATATATATATACATATATATATAATTAAATAAATGGTAAATTAATGGAAATGAGAGCATATATATATATATATATATATATATATATATATATATATATATGCTCTCATATCCATTAATTTAACATTTATTTAATTGAAATGTTAAGTACAAGTAATTCCCCCAATGCAATGATGTCCATGGTGTCTTTATTGGCCAATCCATGGTCTACTTATCTTGAACATCGGTTATTTCATCTTGTTTTCTTACCTGCATTTAAGGAGCGGTTAGTGCCTAAACGTAGCTCCGGCTAGTACTTTCAGTGCTCGTAATTTTCATAACAAACACTTATACAAAACACACACAGGGACATTGACGCAGACAAACCTTGAGAACAAGAATATATGTGTTCATAGCGTTTTTTGTGTTCACGCATATGAACATATATTCACAACATACTTTTTCACACAACATTTATAATGCTCATGTGATATAAATGGTCGTGAGGTGTTTAATTTTATTCTTTCGTGAGTGCCGCATTCACAGCACAACGCTCGCCTACTCGAACATGAGAGCAATAAGAGCCATAAAAATAAAACGAAATGCGCAGACAAGAATATCGACTGTATTATAAAAACAAGAACAACAAAATGAGTGAATAATAAGAAGAGTAGTGATTTTTCTATCTTTCTTGAATGTCTAACTCCGCTAAGGATACCTACTATCACGATTAGTTTCATTATTCTTGAACTACTGCCAGGGGCTACGAAATGGTATAACACAAAAAATAATAATAACGAAAAGGGGATGCCATGCGCACTTTCTTTCCTTTTATTCCTTCATGTCATGTGACCTTCCTGTGTTTGCTTGATATAAATGTGCCGTTTACTGCCTCTTTTTCTCTCAAGACAACCAAATCTTGGAGGGAAAAATAAAAGCACATTGCTGCAATAACCGGCACAAAAAATCGTTTTCACGTAACAAAAGGAAACGAGAAAGGGTACACGAGTACAAAAACAGCGACAAAGTGGAGACAACAGAGATAAAGAGGGCCCTAATGGAAATAGGCGAATGCTTTCCGACAGGCACCTTGCTTTCCCCGCTGGAGCCACTCAAACAACAGTTTATGTTTATGACACGAAAGTAGCTTTCGCTTTTCTGAGTACACGTGTGTGTAGCAGGGAAGTCACAGCTGCGTGCGGACTTGACGTATGCTGAGTTACGCCTCGCCTTTCCGACTGCATAAAAGTGTGCGATCTGAAGACGAGGGCTATGAGGAGAAGAATGTTCACTGCTACTGCAGACTTTCTTAATATGGTAATCACTTCACATAGGCTAACTGGCGCACGGCGAAGTATCTACGCATGAATTGCCGCATAGCCGATAAATGAACATTTTGAAGGCACAACTGGGGCGCAAAAGTTATCTCTTCTGAGTTGAAGTCAGATGACACTGAAAATGAAATTTTGTTGCAGTGAATATCATTACGTTGAATACATTCCGAACAACGCTTGCTTGATTGAATTGAAAAGCTGTCCTAAACAGCTTTTTTTTCTGTTCACCTGCAGCATTGTCTTTGTTGGTGTTTGATGCAAATAAATTCAAATTCAAATAACCATTCGTAGCAAATTTATCTTTCTTCGCACGAACCAAGAACCGGAGAATGTTTTCATTTGTGGATTGCTCGTCGAGAGACTACACAAACCAAGGGCATGTGGAGCACGTTACAGTTGAACAAGGTAACAATTTTGAGTTTCTGCTTATATTAAACTTAATTTCGTAATTATATTACATTATATTGGGTGACATTGATATATTCCCCAGCTTATTATTGAGCTAGCCCAGTTGTAAAATATCTCCAATTTGTAAGCCACAAAAGAAACTGAAAAACGAGAAATGAAGCTGTGAGTTCATTTACTCCATGTATCTTCTATGGCACCCATAAAAAATTTGTCTGCTAAACTGTGTGAGCGACTAGGGCAGAATCTCAGCTTAATATCATTATCCTCACTAGAATTCACCAATTGCTTGGCATGTAAATGGTGCCCGACGCTTTCTGCTACCTTCAGACCCGCAGAAGTGTGATGCACTACGTATTGTAATAGACCATGTTATGTAACCAACATGCAATTTGAATATGGGTCAAAAAGAACCAAAATTCTGTCCCTTCTTTATTTCGGAGAGGTTTTCTTGAATATTAATTGCGCGCATCGAGCAATGCAATTTAGGTGAAATAATGTTTTGGGTTAATTTTCTTGCGAGGAAGTCTGAGAGTGATATAGTGTGTCCATTTTAAACAAATTAGGAGCTCGATTTTTTCACCGAGTTCAGCAAACATTGCTTAACTTGGGATAAACCTACCACGAGTAATAGTGGTTGCAATCTATTGCAAGAAATTGTGTAAATACTAGCAGATAACTTTAACTTTAAAATTTTAACTAAGGGCAAGTGTTGGCGGCTAGAAGATATATTGCCGGCAGTCAGGCGCCATTCATGCAAGTGCAGACAAAGCACAGCACGGCAACAAGGCACATAATGTGCTACGGCAACTCGCGAACAAAATCGCCTTAATTCAGAATGTCTCGCGAAATGGGTTCAAAATACCTTAAAGAAACCAAAATTTCATATTTTAACGATGTTCTTTGGATGGCTTTGGATGGATTTGAGGTGGACTTAGACAGTAAGTTATGCCTATCAGGAAACCAAACTTTTTAGTCAAGGGAGCTAGACTACTGGCCGCAATGGGAGGCTTGAAGCGCATCGTCCGAAGTGCTCATAATCGTTTCCAGAAACGCGAAAAGCAGGTGCTGCTGACTTTTAAGCCGTGATGAATTCTGCATGATTTCCTACCAAAATGCGAAATGGAATTGTGGCGGAACACAACTTTCGCGCCCTTGGTAGATGTCGATGAGTGACGTGACTGTTTGCACCTCGCCGTGGGGCAACCCCCTCGCGCCCGCTCGACCCACTCCTACCTGATAGGCGCCTAAAAATTAACTAAAACGGGCAAAAATAAAAATGCAGAGAAGGAGGAAATGGCCATTTCTGAAATAATTAAAATAAGATAAACATGTTAAAGGAAATTGCCGCACTTCTTGGCGCATCATCAAGTCCCTAGAAAAAGCCGAATTTGTTCTCCATCGCTTCTCTGACGGAAAATTTACTCGCAGGAGTTTAGTTCAACAAAACGCAAACAAAACGAGCTTTCGCCCGAAGTTCTAAATATTACAGCGAAGCTGGTTAAGGCTAGGCCTCCATGCACTATTGTTCTGCGTCAACAAAAACTATCATCATCAGAAATGGTTCATACCCCCTTAAGAAAGCAAGAAATGCAATGGCTCATCCCTCTCGCAACGCAGAGGCTGTATATTATAGATGTATGTTCTATAATAAGTTGTCGTCTACGCAAATGTATATACAGAAATGTGTGTGCGTACCTTTCGTCCCGATTACCCCCGATCATGACAGTAATTTTTTTTTTACCTTTGTTCAAAAATCTGTGTCACCTGTGTGCCGTGTGACAAACAGCTTCGCTGGTCGTACGCCTTTACAGAATGGAATGACTCATGAATTTTGTGTACCAACTGCCTGAAAATTTTGGTTGATTGTGGTTCGTGTTCATTAGGTAGCCTATACTGCTTTTACTTGCGCAAATGTTTACTGCAGAAAATTAGGCTAGAGTGCTAAAAGTTTAGCTTGCATATGGCGAAAGTACATACTGAAAATTTACATCCTTGAGCTATGTACGTGGCTTCTATATGGCCAAAACCAAAACCAATTTTCTTTTGGTCTCAGGTGGGTAGGTATCATAGCTGTGTATATCGTGACTTCAAAGAAATATCTGCAGTTTCCCCATTTTAAGGAACAGCTCGGCAACAAAACATCTTGGCCTCCTTTCAGGGAGTTGCGAAAAACAAGGGGAGCACTTTGGCTGTTTGTCCCGCCATTCGCCTCCAACGCAGCCATTACTAAAATGGGTCTGCCAGTCACAGAGAGGAGCAACGTTTTCGCTATTCCGATAACTTCGGAGAAAGTTTCGCTTCTCTTCTCCGTTGGTCGGACGTTGGGCCCAGCTAAGATCCAAAGTGTAGCACCGGCCGACGTTCCAAAGTGCTCGCTAATAGCGACAGTCCGCTTCCCACAATTGCAACAAAAGATACCGCCACTTTTTGTAGTACTTGTAGGTCAATCCCACGTGTGACAGGAAGCAGGAAAAGATAACACGGCGGCTGGCGGTGTCATGTCTTTATGTTCAAGGCTGCTTGAGTTAAAGTTATGAAATGTAATATTTGAGGTAATGGGACCCGTCTTTTTCTGTGGTATTAAAGCCAAACTTTTCACACTCGAGAGGAAACAGCTGAGCAAACGATACTGTGGCATCCTTGTAGTGAGCGTCTCGCTCGCCTTCTAAGACATTGCACTTCGGGAAAGCAAGTAAGATGAAAGAGACGCGACTAAAAAACATACTTGTAAAGAAACAGGGCGTCGATTTTAACAGCGTCTCAGTTCTTGCAGTGCTCGTAAATCAAGTGAGATCTTATTAGCGTCAGGCTGTGTGTTGTCACCCTTGCAGGGTTTAAGTAAAAATTCAGACGACAGCCCAGGGAGATAACTTGTTACTGAAGCGTCAGTGTGTCCCATCGTCAAGGTTGAGACAACTTGCGCCTAATGTAATCCTGAAATCCTGCCACTGCCGCCGCTTCTGTCGTAATGAGAACCGCTGTTATTGTACGAATGCTCGAGATATATAACAGAAAATGTTTGTCGTCCATTTCGGTGTGCGCATGCCTTTGATCTCTTAGTTGAAGAATTTCTGTGCAGTAAAATATAACTGTTACCTATTACTTTGTGCCACAGTTTAGGGTGTAGGCGTGTTTATTTAGATCTAGCTACTTATTTCAACTTTGAATAGATTTTAGCTTTAAAGGGACACTGGAGAGACACACTAAATCAATTGAGACCGATGAAGTGTCGTTTTAAACTTTATGTAAATTTCACAATAATAAGCTAAATACTAGAAGAAACACTCAACGTCAAAAGTCATTTTCTTTTATTTTTGCTTTTCGTCACGAAACTTAAGCGCCGGTAAATCAATTTGACATCACGGATTTCAAAGTATTCTTTTTTGATCTTTTTCTATTTGGGACAGTGGTTTTGGCCGAGCTTACGCTGCCGAAACTTGCCGGGTTAAATTTTGTCTGCTTTAAAACACGGTGTAGGCTTGTTTTGCCGATTAACAATTACCTATGCCCCTTAGAGGAAGGCGGCGAAATCCACGACGTCGCCACGTGTTGGTGCTGGAACTAGAAGATGACGTCATCTCTCGACGTATTAAATATGCTGTTCTTGTTCTTTTCATGCAAGCCGAGAAACCATTGAAACGTTTCATATAACACCCCTAAATTTGTCCGAAAATGAAGGTTGAATGATTTACATTTTGTCCCCAATCAACGCACCAGGTTAAAATTTGCCAACGCGTTGTTCATATTACTCGGGACAATTTTCTCGAAGTATAAATCTTGTGAGGTGTGTACTTTTTTTTTCAGAAAACCATGAAAACTGACCTTTAAAGTTTTCGTGCATTTCTATTCGCATAACAGCTTCGCTGTAAAACCATCGCTCCTCAAAAAGCAGAGCACATGGTTGACAATCTCTGATTTCGTCTGCGGGCACCTATTAAAATGGCTACGACGGAAGCCAGTGGCGGGAAGCGGATATGGGTCACTGCTGTTTTCTGGTCGTAAGATAATTGTTTTTTTTTTTTTTTTTGTTGTTGTTATACTGCCTTGTGTGAAAAAGGAGTGTGTAATATAAATTAAAAAAGAATGGAGGAGCACAAGCAGGTGCGGAAAGCCGCAATGATATGTTAAACAAAGCGACGTAAAATGCGAATAATATGTACAACGATGATTGCTACTTCAAATGGTTCATTCGTTTGGTTAAGGAAATCTAGTGGGGTTAGGCTTTGATATCTCCGTCAATTGCTGCTTTCATAACGCGAATTTTATCGTCTCTTCGGCCTGTTTTTGTGGTCAGACAATCGCTGTCAATACAAAGGCCCCCATGGAAAGGACACTTATTCCTTTACAACTACGTACCGACGCGCATTAGTCGCCGAATGTAAACTATGAGAGCTATTTGAAACGTGCAGCACGTGCTGTCGGTCCTGAAGGCGAAACATTTTCTGTAAGCGTCTTAGGGACCTCTGAAGCATTATGGCTCTGATGGAGGGCTTCAAAAGTACAGCTATTTTCTTACACTCTTGCACTTTCTCGGTTAAGGTCTTCTAGCGTTTCTTGTAATTCATCTTCAGTGCTGCTGAACAGGACGATGCCATCTGCAAAGTGAAGGTTACTGAGATATTCATCGCTGATCTTCACTCCTATTCCTTCCCAGTCTAACAGCATGAATAGTTGTTAACATGCAGTGAATAATATTGGAAAGATTGTCCACCTGCCTGACTCTTTTCTTGACTGGTAATTTTCTACTTTTATTCTGGGGAACCAAGGTTGCTGTCGAATCTATGTAGAAATTCCACAACATGTCCACGTATGCCTCTTGTACTTCTTGATTACGCAATGCCTCGACCCATGCCGAAGCACAACCTGTGCGTTACGCACCACGAAAGCGCTGCTGACTTTCGTGCGGTGCACGAGACTTAACGAAACTTTGTAAATATCTCTTTAGTATATATATATATATATATATATATATATATATATATATATATTTGTGTGTGTGCTGTAAAGTGGTTATCACAGTGTACATGATAATCATCACCAAGCACCTGGAGTAGCATGTCAGGTGAACAGCCAGGCTTACAACTCCAGCATATCATTAAAGCGTGTTTCTCTCTCCACGCAATGACTGTATGACTGCTGATAGAGAGGTTGTCTGTATTTATGCAGTACTCTGATTTTACTAGAGAGATGAGACTGTAGGGATTATTTGGGCCTATGGGGATTATGTCCGTAGTCTGTGGGTGTACTGGAGATTTGAGCCTATGGAGATTCTTTGGGCCTATCGTGATTATGTGCGTGATCTATGGGCCTCTCTTGTCCAACCACAAATAGCTTCGTTAAAGAGCATCTGCCGTGGCTGTCAGAGGCAGGCTAGAGCTGCCATCGTGTACCTTCCGGTAAAATAAATACAAGCGTACTCCCGGGCAGGCGCTCGGCCATTTTGGGACCTCAATGCTCGGAAAGAGGTGTTTGTCACCAGACCTGGTAGGCTCATTAGGACACCACATAGGTAATGGCCGCCATGGGAGCGGCCCAGACCTCCTCTATATTCCTTGGTGCACCTTCTTCTTTCTGTCTTTTCTTTCAGCGAACGGTGCTCTCGGTCAGCCGACATGTCGCGTGGCTCAAGGCTGTCATTAGCACTTGGACTCCTTCGTTCGCCTTGGTGTGCGCTCGTGAAACTGTTGCATCTGAGCCGCAGGCATAGCGATAACCGCTTTGCAGGTTGCAGCTGTTCCAAACTTATCTCACGAAGGAGCCAGAGGGTTTAGCGGAGGCTCTGCCAAGCGAGCATCCCAGAAGAAAGGCGGCTGCCTGGCCGTGGGACGTTTGTGCCCGATTTGTATTCCGGTGGGCATCTGACGGTCGCTTTCCAACGAATCACTGCAGTCATAGTGGACGCCTTAACCTCTAGGCTGGTATCTATATGTGAACATTTACATGTCACGCTCAACTTTGGGTTTGTGAATTTTGATAGACATATGCTGCGTACTCTTCTCTTTTCGTTTCTGCACAGCCACCTTAGTTACTATATGGATTCATGGGGTAATGTACATATAACCTAATTGCAAGCAGTACGCCAATTACAGAAACGAGCAATATGAGCGTACGTAGGAATGAACGCGATATTAAGCGGCTCTGGTAGAATATGTAGCGAGAAGTGGCCCTGCATGGCAAGAAAATAAACATTTTTGACGAGACTGAGCTTTAATTGCCATCCGTTACGAATCGCCCTTCAGCAAGCGCCAATTAATTGTGATACGTGACTCACGCCTCACACATTCGGGAGTGGCCTGGCGCAGTCCCGCGAGCTCCAACTCAATATGGATTTCTTCAAGGCGTGTACATCATGCTTTGTGTAGCGTGGTGCATGGTTGAACGTTGAAGTCAATGACTCGCCCATCTACGAAAGACCTATTTAAGCCATGACGCCGAGAAAAAACAATTCCTGTCGAAAAATTTATATTTGGGGGTGACAATTGCTTGCCGGAAGCGTCCTTCAAGAGACGTGAAGTGCAGTGGCAGCGTGCAGAGCTGCCGATGTCAATTACTGATTATGGCGAGAAGTGAAGTGCTGTGCAGAATAGCACGGGGCCCAGCTGAGGCAAGCGAATCACTTTGTTGCAAAGAAATCAAGAGATTTGTCACCTCCTCGAAGCGAGGTGAACAGACTTGTCGCGTGTCGCCACGGGGACCAATATGATAGAAGACAACGCTTCATTTGGTAAAAACGCTCAGCTGTTCGAGGTACGCTAGCTACTTCTATTGATCCATCCGGGCTATTTAATTAAGAAGCCCGTTGTGTTTTTGTTACTCTCTTTCTCCCCATATAAATCCTTCATCTTGTTCTAAATAAATTGTTGAAGAATTTACAATTACAACTGCCTCTCTGACCAGCTGCCTCGTTTCCTGATGCCCTTGACGCGTCCAGCATAGATCACCACCATTTAAGGAACGCCATACGGCAAGCCCCGTAGAAAGAGAATCAGATGTCCTAACACACCTTATAGGCCATAGAAAATGTCTGCGATCTCTGTGAAAGCCATAACACCGAATAAGGTTTAGTATTATGAATAATACTAAATGCAACGTTTGTAGCTAAAACCACTCGTAATAAATATCCCACTCATTGTTATACAATGTTATGCCTCATTATTATAAATATCGGGTGTTTCTTTCTAGCTCTACAAGTTTTTAAAAAATTGCCTCTTGCAGCTATACATTTCTGACCCTTGATCTATACTAGCCGATAAGGCACCTATTATCTTTATGAGAAATGAAAATACTTAATTCAATAATTACCATAATCACGCTGATGAACTTATAATTAATTACTGTGGGGCACATATATCAATCTACGATGCATACCCGGTAAGTGCGCAAGGCGTATGCACTTGAAACAAATTCTCAGGTCTGCACGAGTTTCAAGATACTAGATTTCAAAGTGTCCGACGGAATACATTGGTGTACCAGTCACGTTTTTTAAGAAAGCGCAGTTTTATGCATTGAAGCACAACAGTAACTTTAACAACAATATATTTCGTCTGATACCTTGAAAATTAGTTCTTGAAACTGGCATAGTCTTGAAAATGTCTTCTAAGTCGATATGCCTAGCATACTCACTACCTACAATTCCTATATTGAAATGTGTGCCATAAATAATTAAGAAGTTGATCAGCCTAGTTATTCTATTTATTCATTGAAGAAATTTGTTTTCATGTATATGTAATGACCACCTCATCGAGTAATATACGTCAAGTGTTAGAATTGTGATAACTGCCACAGGCAATTTAAAAAAAAATGTTTCAAACAATACAAAACACTCTGTATTTCTATACTATTGCGTTAAGATACCTATGTCTATTTTCAAAAGTGCATAGAGCTTAATTACCAGGAGTTTCATTCTGTAATGAAGACGCCATGCTGTCATTGTGCATATGCGCATCAACTAGCACTGCTGTCATTTCGAAAGGTCTGTGAAAGATCTATAATCTAGGACGGAGGGCCACCCACCATTGAAGAAAATATATAACCTAATGAAAGCAGTGATTCGCCGGTACACAAGGAAACTAAGTAGAGATCAATGGGCAGCACTTTGTGCAAGCCTCTCGGTCTTCGCGCCAGTACCTAGCATATGGTGAATCGTTAATAACATTGCTGGAAAGGTTCGACCAATGAAGCCATTTGAAGTTTGGCAAGTCGCTCGTTAGTCTTGCGAAGGCCTTTGCTCAAGCATACTCTTCCAGAAGATCAGGAGGCTTTGAGGAGACCAATCCGCTTTCGCCGCTATCGTCGTCTCTGATGGGTGCTCCGTTCACACTGAGGGCGTTTGAACTAGCTATGAGCAGTCTCCGACGTCGCTGTGCAATGGCACTTGACCTTATCAGCAATCAGATGCCGACTAAGCTACAGGTTGAGAAACGACATGATCTGCGGAATTTTCTTAACGAACGGGTACCACATTAGACAAGTAACCAACATACGATTTCTTGGCGTTACCTTGGACCCCAAGCTACTCTGACGCCGCGCTCTTGACCACGTTGTGACGTCATTGTCACAGAAACTTCATATGCTCAAGCCAGTCTCAGGTATACATGCTGGTGCAACCACTCAAGTCGATGCTGCGGCTACATACAGCCTTGGTTACAAGTCTGCTCCTATGCCTGCTACCTCTGATGTCACTTTCAGATAGCCAATACGAGCGCTTAGAAGTCATACAGGGAAAAGGTCTTCGGCTGTGCTTGGGAGTCCCTCAGCCGGCATTGAGCAAAATAGTGCTCTACGAAGCTAAGTTATGACCTCTGCGACTTCACGCTTCCTGGACTCTCATGACCCAACTACTACGTTTGAGTGAGTCTTCGCCTGGCAAAGGCCTCTTATCACATGTAAGTAAGAGGCCGCGCTCACATATTTATGCAGCACGAAACACGCTTGGAGTCTTAGGATTACGCTTCTCGAGACAGAGCAAAAAGGTAGACCCACCCTGGACATTTATATGGTATAACATGTAACTTAAGTCTACCACGAACGCAATCAAAGAGCTGTATTCCAGCTGCAGAAGACAAGTCGCAAGTTCTGGAACATTTGAACACGACCTAACCGAATCACCTCCAAGTATACCCAGCTGGTGCTGCAGCCCCAGGTTCTGATGGACTCGCTACTAAAATGATTAAACTTCGTTTTGACGTCGCTCCTGACGACTTGTTAGATGCCGTAAAATACTCAATAAAATATGCATGGATTCCTCCTGCGTGGAGGATCGCGTAGGTGAGTGAACTGCTGAAATACTAAACCAAAGGGTATGTTCTATCCAATATTCGGCCTATTTATCTAACATCAAATTTCGTAAAATTAATTGAAATGTTATTAAACGCACGTATGGTTAGCTTGTGACCACAAGGGAATTGTTGAGCTTCTGCCAAACTGGATTTAAACCAGGGATGTCAATTTGGTGCGCACACGTCGACCTAGACGGCCGAATTCAGTTGGCTCATTACCAAAAACAATATGCAGCTCTAGTTGCACTAGAGATTTCAAAAGCATACGATGGTATGGAATACACTATATTAATAAAAGTGATGCAGTATATTGGACTACCTGAATACTTCGTAACGTGGACTGCTGAGTTCTTGCAGGGCAGGGAGTTTTACTGTGCGCAAAGTGGAATTTCATCCGAAAAATTCAGACAAACGCGCGGGGTTCCTCAAGGCGCAGTTTTATCCCTGCTTTTGTTTACCATCTTACTCAGACCCATTCCTTATCATCAGAATGTAAGCAGGTAAGTTTATGCTTATGATATAGCGTTTTTCGCTTCTGCAAGTGCTATTCAGTCACTGTCCGAGTGCTCAGAGGAGTACTTATGCTAGCTAGAGGCATGGCTGGACAGTGTACGATTGTCCCTTAATGTAAATAAGAGTGCCGTTCTTGTCTTTCCTCTACAAGACCCACTTAACACATTTGTTTCATATCGCTATTCCATTATTTCACGAAAGGAAAAAGTCAAGTACCTTGGAATTACCCGCCGGGTTACTTAGTCGCTATGGTGTTGGGCTACTGAACACGAGGTCGCGGGATCAAATCCCGGCTATGGGGGCCGCATTTCGATGGGGAGGAAATGCAAGAACACCGTGTACTTGGATTTAGGTGCACGTTAAACAACCCCAAGTGTTAAAAATTTCCGCAGTCCTCCACTATGGCGTGCCTCATAATCAGAAAGTGGTTTTGGTACGTAAAACCCCGTAATGTTTAAGTACCTTGGAATTATTTATGATGGAAATGTGAACTGGCATCCCCATATTGAACAGATACCTTGAAAAGCTTCTCGTGTCATGGGGATAATAAGAATGATAAGCTATAATCGATGGGGCATGCACAGAGACACACTCATAATGAGTTACCGCATGTATATCCAACCTATACTAGAGTTTGGTTGTGTGTTATTCTCCGGCGCCACTACATACAAGCTACGACCAGCTGTTCTCCTGCAGTCCACCACAGTATGTGGTGCGCCCTACGGAGTCAAAGGCAGCGATGCAACATCTCTACGCTGACCTAGCGTCCATCAAGTTCCCACTCAAATCACTAGCCCTCTTGAAAGAACTCAGCAACAAAGGCTTCACAGTAAAGTTTCAGAGGATTGATCCTCCCACATCGGCATTGCAGGCAACGAAAAAGTCGATGCTCTTGCATACGCAGCCCTCCATCATCCTCCCAAAGTCAAAGGGCCAAAGAGTAATCAAGTTAAGAAATTTGACATGCGAAATCTCTTTGGGTCACTTTGCGTTTCGCCATATATGCTATGTGTAACCAAGAGATTTCGTCGAGAGGAAACCTCGCTTCTATATCGATTAACGAAAGGATCTGCTAGTACACCAGTATGGATATTTAAGAGGGGGCGCATCAATTCTCCGAACTGTACGACATGCGACGTGAGAGGAGACATTGAACACTTTACGTGATCGTGCCTGAAATTGCGGGATGAGAGACACTCTTCTGAAAAAAATTGCAACAAACGGACGTTCTGCGTACGTGCCGGCAACACCTTGTGTTTCCCGAAGGGCCAGTTATAGCCCGCAACGAAACTTTCTCTCCTTATCGCATTCTCAAGAGATACTGGTCTGATGGACATGTGGTCAAACACCACAGTTATTTAATAAGAGATGCTCAGGCGGCGCAATTGCCCGCCTTGATGGTCAGGCTAAACTAGGCTTTTGCTAGAACTCACAACCACCACCCCCAACTATGACAAATCTCTATAGTGGCTGTTTCAGGCTTCTTTTTATTACTTATGCTCTAAAATTGAATCAGCCTTCTAGTTAGGATCGTCCCGAAATAACAGAAGCAGATTTCTGGAAAGAAAGATAACTATAGCAGAAGCGTGTTTCGTAGCACATTCTTTGGGTAAATGTCTCAAAAATGGTGGCAATTTTGTGATTGCTTTGAAGCAGTCTTAACTGCACCACTTCTATTTTATGAGTGTAGCATGTGTGCTAAAAAGACCATTAAAAAGTTATACATTGATTTTTATAGCTGCGTTGATAGTACAATTTGGCTTTCACGTAATGCAAGCCGTTCCAAGAAACTGCTTGAACGCCTGAAGTGGCGCTATATGTAACTTGCGGTTCCAAAGCAGACAGCAGAATTTTGTGACATTGTAGATAACAGCACAATATCTAGTGGAACTATTTCTTTCAAAAAATGTCATGAGCAATTTGACTTTTCTCTATTTGAAGCACACATGTTCGATTATTGTCCAAGTAGGACTTCGCAAGTAAAAGGTTTCCAGCCAATAACGCCTTCATACACTTTCCCAATGAATCCTAAATAGAAAAGCCGTACTTACCTCTACATAACAATTCTCACATGCACACGAAGCACAATGTTCTTTCCATTGTTGAGAAATTAAATTTTGGTAGTTGGTACCGTTCTTCCAGGTATTTGTTGATACTTTCCTAAATTACTAACTGATCTATTCATGCGGTGTCATGTGTACTCTCCTCAATAATCTATAATATACCTGTACAGGCGCAGCAGTTCTGTTTTATATGACCTATAGACTATATACTATATATATATACTATATACTATGTTTCTATACCTTACATACTCCGTAAAATCAATTACGAAGACAGCAACAATAAAGAGAAACGGTATATGGCACATATAAGAGATTCTGCACGTACCTACAATGTGTGAAAGCCAAAGAGTTTATATAGGGAAGTAACTGTTAGCCTTACTCCACCAAAAAGCTCTGCTCGTCCATCGAGCGATTGCTTTTTGATTCCGAGATTATGTCATCAGATGTCGTAGCAAGATGCTTACTTGAATTCCCAATTTCCATAGCAGATACGCACGTTGTTGTAGAAAACACTATAGAGTAAACGAGTGTACGCTAGGCACATGATATACTGATAGCGTTTATTTGAAATATTAAGTGGAACTGCGTAGTCAAGCTCAGCCATGAACTGTATAATGTATCTCAGCATAATGTATTCAATGTTATTCTCTATTACTGTCAGCTTAAGATGTATGTTGTTAACTTCTTTTTCTCTGCTTACGCATTAATGACTCTAGTACTTGCGACTATGGGCTACAAGTCTGGAAACATGCTGCAGCTATTATGTATTTTTTCTTTGTTAAAGTGGTAGCTCCAGTTCAGGAAAGCGTAACACACGGAATCAAGTAGTGTTGTGCCAGAGTTAGAAATTCATACAAATCCAGTGCTAAGAAGGCTGTTAAAAAGCTAGAAGAGAAGTTACCCAAATCATGTGTTAGCTCTTAAGGATGGTTTGCTTTAGTAAGCAGTGAAAGCATTAGAATTCATAAACTTCCTCAACAGACACATTAAACCGCAACTTCTCGGAACCCGACCAACATATTGCCGATAACCAGGAGCTTTTCGCTTCTTCAAATTTCTTAGGAATAATAATGCTACTTGATGCAGTGTTCGCCGACATACAAGAGGTAGCAAATGGAGAAATTGTTAGACTCAAGCATAAAAGCTTGTTGAAGTGCTCGGCCTTCCGCCAGATGTTTCCTTCGTTTATTCCGTGGAAACGCGCATATTGCACTCATCTTCTTAGCGTAAGCAAGTTGTCGATCCTGTAAGTTACCGCTTCTTGCGACTTTGTGCTCAGATGGTTTAGCTGCCTTAATTTTGTGCTCTTACATAGCACAACGTCCAGTAAGCCAGGCTTCCCTGTTTCCGCGAAATCAATTTTAAACTCTAGGGTCGTTTCGCTTCCTATTGTGAGCGGTCTGCGCTATTTGACCTGGGATCCCGAGTCAGCTTTATTTGCCGGAGGGGATCACGTTCTCTTCTGATCCTGAAAGAGCCGATTTTGCAGCTTCTTGCGATAGGGCGCATCGGCCGCTTATCGCGTTTTCATTTGTATGTTGTTGTCTCAGTGTATTGAATGGGAGGCACATTTTTAACTGAAAGGGAGCCCGCTTCTTTCTTCCTTCATTGCATCCTCTTTTCTGCATTGCCGCTTGACGTCAGCAAATGGAAGAAGGCTTATGTTTGGTCACTTTCGATTTGACCTGCCGGGTATGCCGGTTTATTTGGGAGGATGCGAGTTTAGCCCCTTTGTACCATTTCTTTCTCTTCCAGGGCCTCCCTGATCAAAATTCTTTCAGGTACGAGAATAAAGAGCTGATGGAAGATAGAATATCTATCGTCGAGATTCGTCGGTGGTGCTTATTTTAGGCTACGCTCCGAGACGCGGAATTCTTCTTTGGTGGCTCGATTAGTGGGATTGAAACGTAGCTGCAGGTAGAAAGCTGTATACTTTCCTTTTGAACTGGTGTTACTGAACACAGTGCGATCAGGGCAGTCTCGTACAGTTATGTTGCACACATTTGTAGTTAAAAAAGAAGCTTTTCTTCAGTTGAAGCAGTGAGCAATAAAATTAAATTGGCAGGTCTTACATGCGAAAACAGCGATCTCACTATGAGGCACGCAGTAGTTAGGGACACTCGATGAGTGTTTAATCTTCGAATTTCCTTAACGTATACCTCAATCTGAGTACAGACGTATTCGCGCATTTTGTAAAAAATAAAGGTAGTAAGCTAATTTCATTCATAAATAATTACTGCTTAGAATAAACGTAATTTTGTTTACGTAGATTCTACAGGGGCAGTAATAAATAAACGCATCAAAGCGAAACATGGGCTATGGGGTACGTTAGGGCGAAAAGTTTCCGATCAGTTTGACACGCTGTAGCTCACAGCTTATAGGTACATAGTCAAAGACGCTGTCTGTCACGACTGGGGCGTTTGAAACTACCAATTTTCGAGCACCTCTTAAGTAAATTACGCAAAGGCAGTAAGTTCCCGCACACTTCACTTGGCGGGAACAATGGCCATTATCCCCCTCCCTCCTCCCCTCTTCAGTTTTCTGAAATTTTATTACGGTTAAGTTCCCAGTTCACCAGGGCAGCGGGTTAAATTCCGTAATTCTCCGATAAAAACACCTAAAGCACTTCGAAGCGCTTGCATGAGCAATTTTATGCAGAGGCCACTATTAGTGCACCCACGTTTACCTTTGCGTATATTTCAACTGTTAAATTGCATTTTAATTTAAAATTTAAAGTTAAACGTGCCACCATCAAGGTGGCACGTTTAGTTCACCGAGGACACCGGCCAAACCCCGTATAGTGCATGGAAATATAGAAAGAGCGGACTCAATAATTATTTTTAACTCTCCTACTTCAGCCAGAAACTTTAATATTTCGTGAGACACAGACCTTAAAATGCTCGCTGTTCGTGCTAAGCACAAGTTTGTGCAATGCAGTGTTATTTAGAGGCATTGGGAAAAGCAGCTAATAAAGGCAATGCGAAACTTTCTTAGACTTGATGACGCAATGTTTAAGGAAAAGCATCATTCGATGCACATGCGTTTATTTCACTTCGTACACAGATTGGCCTTGGTGTTCCCCGCGTGTTCGCTTAGCGTGATATCGCTGGCATTTGTATAGTTAGGCGAGGAAAGCTGCTAAAGCTTGCGTAACTTGTAAATCACACCTATAGATATATACGAAGCGGCGAGCAGTATAGTCTGCCTATAATATGGCTGCTGCATCATATATCAACGCTCCTCAAGCTGCTCAATTCCATTTTGTTTTGTACTACGCATGTAACTTTGTTAAGAACTAATCTATACCAATATTCGAGCAGTGAAGTAAAGCCAATATGTCACAGGCCCGCGAGGCGCACGCTGCACAGTCACGGCGTTAGCTGGAACAGCAGCTCTGTAGAAGCTCCATTTTCGGTACCGTGTACTACAGGGTCTTCGCCGCGAAGTCTTTTGGCGTCGTATTCACGAGAACAATATCAACTGTCCAACCAGTGTCGATGGCGAGCGTCGCCTTGTGCTGCGAGTTGTCCTGCTCTCTGTACAGCGGTCTGCTGTGCGCAATGTTGCCTGGTTGTAACTGCGCGCGTATCGCTACGATTCGCTTCTTCAGCAGTGGTTCGTACCTTGCGAGGAGGTACTATAACGTGTACCGAAGAGTAAACACAGGTATCAAAACTACGTGGCGCATATGTCACATTCCTTGACCGGTGGCAGTGTAGGTTGCTGTTGAATAATATATTAATCATGGTTTATTGGCATCCCCTTTGAAACGTGGTGGTGAGAAAACGTCACGTAGCCTGGTTGAGTTAACCAGGTCCAGCTACATGCAACATGCAACGGCGATATGCAACTGCTACATGTCGAGACACCTTGTCCCGGAGCCGTTACCGGAGGCTGTATGTCACTTATAGCGAAGGAGTAAAATGTCAATACGACGATTGAAAATTGTAAATAGAGGTGTCGTTAGCAATACTGTGTGTTGCTACGTTGCTTGAAAGCTTCTCACATTAACGCTTGTAGTCATAGTGAGGTCGGTTCTGCCGGATTTCTTTCCCCTTGAAGACGCGTTTCATCGCTCGCGTTGTTCCGGCATTTCTATCTATCATTCTTCCTCTCCAGAGACTATGCGAACCATAAAAAAAATTATATCTTGTGGCAATGTTCTGTTTTCGGTCACGCCAAGGTACGTGACACTGATAGGATTAATTTCTAAGTCTTTCGTCAATCTTCGCTACAGCCCCCCCCCCCCCCCCCCATATAAAGAATACTGCATCACAACAATGAATAGTTCGTAGCTTTTTGCACAATATGCAAATTATCTCCCAGGGAACAGAGAATCGTCTTCTCCCACGCCATGAGAAGCCATCAACGTATCAAGTCTAAAAAAGAAAGTCTTTGCACCAGTAGGCACGCACTTTTTCTCATTCCAGCCATTAAATACGTCAAACAATTGACGATCTCCAAATTTAGTACGATATAGCAGCATGACAAAACACTGATCAATAACGTCACTAATTAGCGTCTTGCGCTTTGGGCTATATAAGGAGGCTGTTGAAGATGTGGATTGAAGAAAGAAAGTGTCGGTCAACCTTTTTTTTTCGGAAAGCCTACAGAAAGGAACTTTCGACAAAGGAGAATCCAACAATACAATGCAATGAAATTAGATACTGTTCTGGAGCACCTCGTGTAGAAACCAATGTGTAGCATCACAAGAGTATCGCAAACATGTCACTAATTACTATATAAACTTAAGTGGAAGGCCAACACCACCGCTTACAAGCTGAAGGAGCAAGTTATCCCATTGTATTGGCTACCATCCATAGCGCTATTCAAAGCATGCGAAGATCTTGTGGAATAGATGTTTTTATTTTCACACAATGCAGGACTTGAAGCACTCAAATAAGATTATCAGCTAAAAAGTATTGCAGCCTGATGTCCATACAAAAACAAAGGATTTACTTCTGTTGCAGGCCTGAGCTTGGGCGCTATAACGTAAAGTTCTTCCAAACTTTTTCTGTTCCAATTCTGCAATCAGCCGTCCGCGATTGGTCAAAAATTTTTTTGGACCACCCTCGCTTCGCCTGTCTGTCACGCGACGTCACGAATGCCGCGATAGCTCCCATTCTGATATCTCCTGTACACACTGATTATGGATGATTGGAGCGAACAAAATGAAACTAATTATTTCTCATTCGACGCCTTTCCGCCATGAGCCCATCGCTATTGGTCAAAAGTTTTCAGACTGCACCCATTTCACCTGCCTGTTACGCGACGTCATAAAACCAAGAAAACTCAACGCGCCAAAGTGACGTGTACGCGTGAAAGATGCATTAATATGCCGAACAAAACTTAATTTTTTTTTCTGAATAGCCGCAGGTTGCCCCGTTCCGAAAGGAATGAAGGATGGCTGCCGCCGATCACTCAGACAGTGGCTACTCGCACCGGCCAGAGAGCATGGGTTTAGTTGCGTATAATAAAGCTTTCTGTGTGGACGTGTAACGTTTTCGAGCACTTTCGGCCCGTTTACGACCTCGCTCTGCCAACTATTCTTTGTTGAGGATCCGTTTTAGCTTCATTCTCAACCTTCCGTTGTATGCCGCCGCGATTTTCGACCAGCCACCACAAGCTAAGTAAGGGACAGCGTACCAATCATGGACGCTGGCACTACCCTCTTCATCCGGTTATCTATTTTCAGTGCGCTGGCTCGGCCACATGAAAACCCTCTCCACTTGAGCGCGCTCATCGCCTCCTGGCAGCCAATTACAAACGAAAAACTGCTCAATCTATGCAATCTGATTCGTTTTGAAAGCAAACAAATGTGACCTCCTATAAACTAAGGAACTAAGAGGGCGTTTGATTGGGCTGTTAGGCAACGCTGCCGGGTTACCGCCTAATGCTTGCGTCGGCGGTCACGCAAAATTGACGTCAGGAGGTTGGAATAACAATACATTAGAATAGTTTTACGTTCTTGGGCCCCTGTATGCAATAGTTTTGTACTACAATCAGACAAGTGTTAGTTGCTGTTACGCAAATTGATCAAGGCGTACACCCGGGTATCCAAACTAATACCAGCAAACTCCGATACAATGACTTCTCACTGACCAAATCAGTCCTCGGGACTTATAATTAACAGATGATTTAAACAAGAGTGATAGGCAATTAGTGGAAATTTTACGTCCACCCAGACCCTGAGAGCAGTGGAATCTGAACGCTTTTCGGTGGCCAGATGGACCAATACTGTATTGAATGACGATTACACTATGCGCATCCCTTGAAAATTTCTCATGACAGAATGGCGAGGCGTTTGCATGGACTTTTGTTGTCATGGACGCGAAGCGTCGGCGCCACAAGGGAGGCGTGCATGACAATGATATGATAGTAAGCCTCAAAATCACATACCCTAATTTATCCTATGTTTTCTGTAGTTGAAATCATTTTTTTACCACCATTACCTTTCCTCGTTATAAACTTTCCTAACTGGCTGGGTGCTTGTCCAGTTCCCCTTAGTAGGCGAACGCAATTATTTCAAAAAGAAGCAGCCAACGAAAGCGCCAAAGAAATTATCACTAATTTCACTTACTTTATTTCTTGATAATAAAGTACTTTTTCTCAACAATTCTTAGTTTTTTTTTATGATTTCTACAATTGTGTTTCTTTAACCAACGCTCTATGCAAGCTTTAAGTTTGTGCACAATCCCAATAAGAACGCATGTTATATAACCCGCTTCTTGACCAATCCCCCGTAGTGTGGATCGGTCAAGCCAGTGTTTGGACACAAGAACAGGACGGTCTTCACTACGAGAAAATGCTGCTGTCAAAGTAAATGAGTTCAACGCTGAAGAAATCTCATAAATATGCTGTCTTTCCTTTTCAAATCTTTCGTTCCATTCACCACTGGCTGTCGCCAAAAGAAACGATTTAAAAAATAAAAACAAAGTTTAGTTTTTCTCAAGCATGGTAGGCGCACTCTGGCGGTGAGCCATCATTTATTCACACCAGCTTGTGTTCCTTTGCCATGTCAGTGTTGTCCATTTGTTACTCTATTCTCTGCCATGGAAACTGTTTTTCGTTTTTGGCTTGTTGCTTTGGCTAAGTAGCTGTAACGTATTGCTGCAAAAAATGATGCTCTGTGTTTTACACTTGATTACAGTACCACACACTTGGGGATTGAGTCTAGAACACTCGTGCATGTAGCTCTAGACATCCAATGTGGCGTCAAAATTTTTCCGGACGCTCTAGATTGTTCTTGTGATTCCCTTCTAGCCCTCGCAGCTATATTGGCGATGTCTAACAAAGAAATACTATCATTTGTATTATCAATATATACTTTAGTATTTTTCCTCTACCAAACAAATGTCATCGTATCCTGTTACGATCAATGGTCAAGCTGTACTCTATGTTAAGACGCATCGCTTTCTGGGCGTCATCATTGACCGCAACCTCTCATGGAGCCCTCACTGCGTCTATCTGAAGAAGAAGCTAGTCGCCATTGCTCAGGTTTTCCGATTTCTATGCGGGAAAAACTGGGGTGCACCAGTCCATTCTATGTTGCAGCTGTACAGGGTTTTGTTTCTCGGACTCCTTCGTTACAGCCTACCAGTATTGTCAAATGCATGCAAGACGAACTTTCGCGCCTTGGAGAGCATACAAGGTCAAGCCCTACGCACGTGTTTAGGGCTGCCTAGGTGCACCTCAACAGCAGCGACAATCGCCATCGCAGGAGACCATACAATCCAGACACATGTAGCTGTCGACTCTCTCAGAGCGCACATTCGCCATCTGTCAAGGATCCCCGACCATCATTTGGCCTCCCTACCAGGCGAGAGACCTCAAGCGACCTTTTCACGAGTTATTAGCGCTCATCATGAGTACATACCGGCATCATTTACACCGGCGGCGAAGCCTTCCTCTCCCCTGTGGTGCCTGCGACAGCCTCAAGTGAATTTTGCTATTCCTGGAATTACAAAAAAGTCCAATCATCCATCGCCGGCTCTGAAGCAACACACACTCATATTACTGCACCAGACGTATCATGACCGCATACATATATATACCGATGGTTCCACCTCACCTACCAGCTCAACTGCCGCATTCGTCGTTCCAGCCAAGAACGTTACAGTTAAATTCAAATTGTCGCACACGACTACATCTACATCGGCAGAACTTGCAGCTCTCCATGCCGCTATGATGTACATCACCGAAGAGCCTACAGAGAAATGGGTCGTATTTTGTGACTCAAAGGCAGCCCTTCACAGCATCAAGTCCGCATTACGTCCCAGAACTTACGAGCAAATGACATCTGAAATCAGGGAACTGCACCACCATGCTCTGGAAAGTGGACACCACATTATATTTCAGTGGATTCCTGCTCACTGTGGCATCGTCGGCAACAACCTAGCTGACAAGGCTGCCCGGTGTGCCCACGAAGATACCAAGACGCGTCCAACACCTTTGGCGAGGTCGGACGCTGCCAGAGAACTTCGCCAACTTGCGCGTAAGAAGTCCCAAGATCTCTGGATTTCAAGTGGCCTAAATTGCAGATTACGTAAACTGGACCCCACGCTACGGCTACAACTGCCATCTAGCCTTCCCCGCGGCGAAGCAACCTTGTTGTGTCGCTTGTGGCTGGGAGTGGCGTTCACGAACGCATACTCCTACCGTATGGGAATGGCCGAGAGCCCGATGTGCGACTCCTGTGGGTGCGAGGAGACCATCGAGCACCTATTGTGTACCTGCCCTCGCTACGATGTCCAACGCCTCTCTCTGCGGGCAACTTTACGCAGACTGGACTCGAGATGTTTCACCGAGTCAAAGATACTCGGACCGTGGCCACACCCGTCACTAGCTCGAAAAGCGATTCGTGCACTAGTGCGGTACTTGAAGTGCACGGGCTTAACAGACCGTTTATAGTGTCCTTGTGTATGGTGTCGCTCCCACACGTACTCAGTGCTTCCTCTCTCCCTTTCTTCCTCTTTCTATTCCCCTTTCCCCCACCCCCAGTGTAGGGTAGCAAACCGGATGCTGTTCTGGTTGACCTCCCTGCCTTTCCTACCCTTGTTTTCTCTCTCTCTCTCTCTCTACCCGCCATGGTGGCGTATTGGATCCGCCATTGCGCTGCTAAATCCGAGGGCACGGGATCAAATCCCGACAGTGGCGGTGGCATTGCAATGGAGGCGAAATCCAAAAGCGCCCTCCTACTTGGTATTCACTACAGGTTAAAGAATCCCAGGTGGTAGAAAATAATCCGGAGTGCCCCACTAGGGCGGAAACTTTCTGCTTGTCGTAGAATTTATTCTATTACAAGTGTTTCTTGGCCCACGTATTGTTTTCGTGTTTCCTCTATGAGGCAGCCACGTACTGCATGCCTCATGATATTATGGTTCTGGCATTCTGCTTCAAATAGGCGGCATCTCCAGACCTATCCACCTGGAGGAAACCCGATGTCGCCTTTTCATGTCCTCCTCTTCAGTCCTTTTTCCTCTATCTCCTACTTTCCCATTTTTCCGGTCTTCTGTTCACGTGCTGTACCACTTTCTTATTCTCTGTGTGGCAAGGGTTAAGCTTGCGTAATCTATCTAGTTTGTGTTGTATATATATATATATATATATATATATATATATATATATATATATATATATATATATATATATATATATGTGTGTAATATGCAGGAAAGACACGGCGCACATTTTGAAAGACGTGGTTACTTAACGTTTTCGGCTGGTGGACCAGCCTTCGTTAGAGTACAGTACGAAACATCCTGTGTGGAGAAATGCCCTATATATATATAACATTAAGCCGCAGCTAAAGTGAGCCACAGTTTTAAAATGTGTGAATGCGACGTAGCTGGACAGACCGAAGATAACGTTGTTTGCCGTCGCTTGGAGGCACTTTATTTTGCATACCGCCTAGTTGCATAATTAGTCCCAATTAATCAACTTCTCACGTATTATAATTAGATTAGAAGTGTCAGTGAGGAAATTCTAGAGCAACATAATATAACTCCCCGTAGATCTCTCTGTTGCTGAATACGTGCTACGTAATAGCGTTTTTCCGAGCATGAAAGAAGCTCGAAAATACACGCAAAGCGCCTCGAGAGGCCAGTCGCGCGCCAATTTCGCGTACATTTGCGGGCTTCTTTCAGGCTCTGAAAAACACTTTCATGTACAACGTATTGAGCAACAGAAGGCTGTGTCGGGAGTTTTTCATGCTGCTGTATAATTTTCTCGTTGACCCTTTCCATCTACTTATAATAACAGAAGTTGAGTAAATAATTGAGACTAATTATCCAACTAAGCAGAATGCAGAAAAAATCGCAGGTTCGCCCGAAAGGTGAAGCATCGATTGCAACAGGAAATTAGCGGACAGCTATACAAAGTGAGGATGGTACTTTTACCGGGCGTATAAGATTGTAATCGTAGGCATAATAACTTAATTAATAAGCATGATGTCACGCGTGCACAAGCAAGCATGAACACATCTCATTCAACGACGGCCGAAACTCGATGTCAAAACGTTGCAGTGAGGAAACGCGGCAGCAGCAGCGAGTGAATTGACCTTCGTGCCGCCGCTCGCATCAACGGGAAGCAAGCCGCGATAACAAAGCACAGCGCGGATTTCTGTACCCGCCGCCGATGGCTTTCAAGATACAGTGGCCCGGCCAGGCGCGCGCGACCTCCCGGGCCACCCAGAGTAGAATGCCCGCCCCCCCCCCCCTCCTCTTTACCCTCTGCCAGGAGCTTCGCGCACGACGGAAGACGGCGCGCTTCCTCCCCGCTTTCCTTCCTTGTGTGCGCGAGATTCAGTCGTGATCGGCGGCTCACGTTCGCACGCTTTCACTCGCACATTCATCATACGGTGCGCAGCGATGATTTTATCTCCCTTGGACTTAATAAGGAGCCTCACGGCGACGTCGACGTCGGCGGCATGAATGCACCTGGAGCGTCTATATAATTAATATCGCAATAATGATCTCAGTACCTCCAAGCGACGGCGAGCGGCGTTACCTAGCGTTTCCTAGCATTTGCTTATATTTAAAGTTCGTCTAAAGTTAAGTGATACACCCTGTATGGCGCTCACCATCTGAGCACGAAGTGGTGGGGTCATTTTCTTGCCGTGTTTGGTAGTGGCTGAATGCAGGAACGTTTGTGAACTGTGCTTTCGATGCGCACTGAAAGACGAGTGGTGTTAGAAATAACCTACAAACCGTCTTGCGCTTTAAGCACGCACTCCAATCAGTGTCGTAATGTCATCCCGTTAAGAATGCTGTCACCACTGGCAACAACATGAAAATAAATATAACGCCTTTACTAAGCCGAGGTACGCCTTTTCTTTTCTTTTTTGTTTTCATACATGTTTCAGCCATACGTATAAACGTCTGGGCCTGTGAAATCAGGTTCTGGTCGAAAACCAACGTGATCCGTCCGTCTTCCTCGCATTCTTTCCGTTGTCACTGCCACGTGCTGTCGAGCGTCATCAATTGTACAGGGAAGACGTGCCCTATTACATCGACTGTTCCAAGGTCTCTCCGTTAACGAAACATATCGTGTGACAGCGAGATGGAAAATCCGACGATACAACAATGGGACGAGATGCGAGGACGCAGATGTAAACAGATGGGAGCACCTTTCTGTGTCCTTTTTTACCTGCATGCTTACAATTTCATATCAGCAGTGCACGACAAGAATTGATGAGGCGCGGAATCGCTTGCGACGTCTGCTTGCTGCGTCCGCCGGGCCACTTCCAGTTAAGGGCCTGCGCTGCCTCATGGGCGTGTACGGTAAGCGCAACGGCGACAGCAGGCTAAATATAGACGCTGAAACCTCGGATATCGAAGAGCCTTACGAACAAAATCGATAATTCGATCTTCTCCTTACAGGAGACGCGATACTCTGAGAAGAAAAACGTTTTGTAGAAAGCGGTTGCGGTGATGGAAGGGGTGCGAGCAAAAATTGAAAGCCCGACTGAACCGACGCATGTTGTTACAGGGCTCGAACAGAAAAGGAACAGCCATCTGATTTATGTTAGAGCCGGAGCTCTACTAAGAAACGGAAAACATCCTGAGCGCTATGTTTTATACAGAAGTTATCTGTAATTGAACTTTGTTTGGCATTGAGAGATGAATAAATAAAAAATACTGAAACTAGAGAAATAGGATAAAGCACATCTTCCACTCTTCTTTATCTTAGGTTTTCCGCCACGTGACATCTCGCTTCCAAGTTATCTTAAATGTCCCATACGAAAGCAAGAGGACGTGTGGCTTGAGTCTGTTACAACATACCAGTAAGAAATATGCATCTTTCGAGAGAACTCACTGATACCAACCGGCTCTGATACCAATCTCTGCAGAGCTACTCTGCAGAGTCTTCAGAGCTACTAGTACGTTGGAAGGAAAGTATTTTGCGGCAGGACCATCAGACTCCTAATAGAGCCAACCGCATGATCGGCTGCTTGCGCCGCAACTTTACCTGCGCACCATCTTTACCTAATAACTGTGTAGAATACCTTCGTCCGTCCTAAAGTAGGGTACAGTTGGGACTAATGTCATGTCATATCATCTCCGCGCATGCACTTCTCCAGAATCTAGCCCCTCATTTGCACTCGTCAAATATTTCTCGGTAATGTACTGTTACCTCAGGAAAAGAAAATGTAAACCTACCTGAATACTCTCATTGCCTGAAATCCTGGAATTTCGCGTTTCTTTTAATTTTGTTTTGTAATTACTACGCTGTTTCAAAAGACTAGCATTTTCTGCTCCCTATCTTGATGTATTCCTATATCTATACCAGTAGGAAGTATATGTGCGACATGGTCGCAATAATTTGCTATTATGATTATTTTGTGTAGAGAAACACTGCCGAATGAAACCGTCTTCCCGCCGCTATTGCCGACACCAGGCACTGAAACAAAGACGATCTCCTGGGATGATGCATCGTAACAGTAATAATCCGTCTTGTTTCACTATATATTGTATCCCGTTTCTTCCTGTAGTGCATTCAGGCTTGGAAAGTATGGTATATATATATATATATATATTATACCAGAGAGCTGGAAGAATGTGCCAACAATAAACAAATTCATAATAATGGGGACATATAATAATCCAAAGCTATAGGCGCATTAGCTTGCTTTCAGTATTGTACAACCCAAGTTCCAATAGAATAAGGGTAACAGGCTGATTTCAGAAAGGGAAATTTACCATGAGTAATGTCTATGTCACCAATAAGGTAACTGATAAATCTGCGGACTACAATCAACCCCTCTGACTTTCATAGATTGTGAAAAGTCATTTGGTTCAGTGGAGATACAAGCAGTTAGAGGCATTGCATAACCATTGACTACAGGAGGCATACGGGAATATCTTGGAAAATATATAAAAAAACTTTACAGCTGCCCTAATTCTCCAAAAGAAAAGGGGTCATGAAAGAGAAACAGTGTGGAAAATGCAAGATCGGTAGTACCAGGAGTCAAAGTACGCTATTAAGGTGAACAACCGAAACAGGAGGAACAACAAAGTATGGTGATAGTGGCATATTTGATATTCGTGGTCAGAATGTGTCGATCTGCGACAGGAGAGGCTTTCGGTCTGGTCAAATAATTCTTAACAGTGCATAACCCCAACCCGTCATAATCAGGACCACGACATCGATAGAAAAATAACTCGAGGCCGTAAACAAACATATAGGTGCAATAATTTATACTGGCACTGATGATTAAGCGAGACAAAGAAACAAGAAGAAAGTACTGAATCGGAATTTTCTACAACTTTGATGGAAAGAGTTGAACAAATCACGTGGTTAAACAAAAATGTAGAATTTTTATTATTTTAGCACGAAAATCCACTCGAATGCGAAGAACGCTTTTTCATATTGCTGTGTCCACAAAAATTACAATTGCAGGTGCCACTGCTATGGTCACGTAGAAAGTCCGCGTCGCTGCTAATAACGTCGGAAAAGGCGCATATGCTAACGTGAAACTATAAATGAATTAATACTGTGGTTTTACGTGCGAAAACAACAATTTCATTATGAGGCACACTGTAGTGCAAGCGCTACGGGTTAATTTTTGACCACCAGGGGATCTTTGACGTGCCTACAATGCATCAGACGCGGGCATTTTTGCATTTTGCCTCCATTGAAATGCCGGGATATGATTCCGCGGCCTCTTGCTTAGCCATTGCCGCTAAGCCACCACGGTGGGTCGTGGTACTTTAAATGATTGCACGGTGCACTTTGTGTTTATTTTTTTTTTCAAATGAGAACCTGCACCTGACTTGGTCGTGATAATTTTGGTTCTTCTATAACGTCCATCTACATTTAGATTTAACACGCCTTTTATTCTTTGTGCTGAATTACTTTTTCTGCCATTGTGGAACGCGGCAGAAAGGGAACTACCAGCACAGAAATATCGCTCTTCCCTCTCAAAATGCACAGGTCTTGCGCTATTTCCGCAGAGAGCTGCGCTAAAGGTAAAATATTCTGTGACAACAAATCAAATACAAGAATGTCATCCTTTCAGATCCTACTAGTTCGGGCTTGACCGTTGCATGAATCATGCTCGCACCAGCTTCGTCAAAACTTAGACTATTGTGGGACACAAATTATATCCTTCTTTAATGCCATGCACAAAGTGCGTAGGTTATGAAACGCCCTTCTTTATTTGAGGGATAATTTGACATAAGCAAACTCATTTTTGTAGTGCGATACTACTCATGCAGAATTCATTATCCGGCTGCCGAACATGACGTTACCTATGGAACCTTCCACGGTTATATTCTGGTTGCTGTCAGTTCTTTCACATTTTTTTCACTTCACCTTCTTTCAAGGCAGTCTTGTAATCATGGGCCTATCCTTGTACGAAAGCAAGCAAAAAGAGCCGTTGAAATTTTTCTCATGTACTTTTACTTAAAGACATACTCAACATAGTTCTACATTTAGCATGTTTAAATCTCCATTCTTTATTTGCAGACACAGTCAGTCGTTTGCTTACGACGCACTTCGTGTGTTTCAGACTGACTGATTGAACAAATTCCAGCAATTATTTATGAAGATTAAAGTAATTTAGATTTGCAATAAGCCGTTGAGGAGCAGTCTTGGAGTGATGTATATGCGCATCTGGTGCCGTTCTTGGGGTGAGACGAGCTGCTCCCTATATAAAATATTTTATTTTCGGATAGTCTGATGCATTCAGAGCGTAAGTTGGGCCATGTTGTATGATTTCATAGTTGATGGAATCCTCCACGAGAAGTCAAGTCCAAGCAGTCCTCCAACAGTCAGTCCAAGTAACTTTATATTTTTTCTGTAAGTTTTCGCTATGAAGTCAGTAGATTTCATAAGGCAAACGAAAAAGCTACGAGGGTCGGTATTGCTTTGTTCTATAATAGTGAATACGCTAAGATGGCTGCTAATGAGAGGAGGAATTGCAGCTTCGATACTCCAGTTTAGCTCTCCTTAAAGCTCAGGGGTCCACTCAACACTTCCGCACCACATATCCTTATTGTCTTAACAGTGGTAGAAGCTTGGACACGTTTAAGGTTTCTTTTTTAGATTTATTGCTAAATATTCTCTCTTGTGCACGTAAAATTGCTTTACTAAACGATTCTTTCAATTGGTAGGCGCATAAAAAATTACTCATAATGATCATTCGTTCAAAGCTACAAAGACGCACAAAGCAGCTAGAAAGCTGTCATTACCTAAAGAATTGTCTAGGTTATTCTTGTGAAATCCTATCTACGAACCGGTGACTGAGCTTTCCGTATTTTTGTTTATTCTTTAGGGTTCTCTTTCTTTTAATTCCAACAGTTTCTATACACAACACACTTCGGATACAGAAATCAGATAAACCGCGCACCAAGAAAGAGCGACCCAGAAAGTTCTTTTGTCCAGCTCAATTACGCGCAAAATAGACCTGATAGAAAAAAACTTCAAATGAGAGCCCCTTCTATGAAGACAGTTTCTGAAGCCCGGCACTCCCTTCCTTTTTGTTTCTTCACTCAGGACCCTTCCAACCGAAGAATAGCCGCTCAAGGAGCGATGATACTGTTCATGCTGACTTCACTTGACTGCTTTCGGGGCTGCTGGGCTTCGCTTTACTCAAGACGCGTTAATAAGCTCTCCTGTAGCCTGCCTTCCGTTTTCAGGGGGATCCAGCAATGAGCACTCACTCGGAAAACAGCTGGAAAAAGCAGTTGGCTTTTTGAATCGCAAAGCTCGAGACACTAATTGGGTGGTGCCTCAAACAAAATAAATAGTTAACGTTAGTTCATTGAGGCCCTGGAAGACGTCGTAGCTGAATTGAGCGAACCGCTTTTCTCGCTTCAGTGGAGCTGTTTCCCTTAATTCTGCCACCAGCACTCACCGCGCGGGGTGAGAAGAGGTTCACGTGATAGTCCGGCGAACATTTAGTTCGCTTGTGTCCGCACAATTCCTTGTATATGCTAATAAAGATTGAAAGTATGAATTCTGGGAGCACATACGACACTCGCGCTTACGGGTATACTTACGCACATTAATAGCAAGGAGCGAAGTTGTAGATCAAAATGACCACATTTAAAAGTTTTTGACTGGTGTGCAGTGCTGTCGAACTGGCGCTAGTAAGAAATATAGCAGTACGCAGCAGCGTTGTGCACAATTATCTGACATGTACACAACAGAAGCATGAAGCACTTACGGCTACAACGTTTGAGTGCCTGAGGCAAGTCTCAGATGTTATCCGTAAGCCATCGCAGTTTTGTTCACTTAGGCTTTCAATGATTGCGGGTCTTCGATAATATATTAATTCAAGAAACATCGTACCGCAGTTATGGTGACTGCCTTATAGAGCTAGAATAAAGCGCACACGTTTTACAAATGGGACACCGTCGGCATTCAACACTAAAACGTGTTATTCGGATGAAAATATCGACTGTGTTTATCAGCGTTCAGAGTGTTGCAAATCCTAAATTTAAACTGTTGCCGAGAAAACTAGCTTCTCTATAGATACTCACGCTTTTAAGAATATCAGCAGCAAAATGATGGAACATCAAACTCACTTTACTGTTGCAAGAAGTTTAGATATGAATTGTGGCGGTTAGTAAGAAGACGGACAGACATTCAAGCTCTACACACAATACATTCCACGACTTGTCTTGTAGGGCAAGTCGTTCATCTGCAAAGTAAACCTTCTTAGGGCACCTTAAACACTCGAGCGTACCTTTTAGGGCATCAGGGAAGAAGCGCACGTGAAGTCAAACCAAAACGTAAGAAATCTCGTCGTAGGATTTCCCGAGCTGTATCACAAAAAAAAAAAAAATGTCACAATAAAGAATTCTCTAACTTACCTTCTCGGTGCTTGCAAATACCTTAAAATGCAAAGGCTACGAGAAACCAGAAGATTCAATTTTTTTTAACGACATCATTGTGCTTTTGCATCTCAAAGAAAATACCTTGACCGAGTAATCCGTCCAATAAATTGCATTTTGTTCTAAGCCATGAACCGCACTTACTTGCGATCACGCACTTTTATTGTAAATGTGTGGAATAGAGGCCACGGTGTAGCAATAAGAAAAAGAAGACACCCGATTATATAGGGCAAACTAAATAACTTGCTCGTTGAGAACGTAAAATATATGTTGTTTATTGAATGTTTACCTCAACGCGGCAGCGCTAGCTTTGAGGCGGCAGTGTCTACGCATCCTTGCACTGAGCTTTTGACATGTTTGCACTTGCAATAACAATCCGCATATTGTTTTCTTGCCCAACAGAGTGTACCTGAAAGCTACGGGCTACGTTGTATGCTGCTATCTCGTACTCGCGAGTGTTGGCTGCATTCTCATGCTTCCAACAATTTATGCTTAAGAGGAAAGGCAAACAGTTTGATTTAAGCCTCCCACCAGCCGTCTTTGCTCTAGGAGCATGCGTGCCTGAGTACATCTTGGGCAAAGGTTGTCTGCATCGATGACTGAAGCCCTTGATCAAATGGACCAGTTGGGATGCTCCTTATCCAGCGTTTACACGAAGCTGGAAATATCTTCACATAAAATTATTATAAAAAAGAGGTTAATGTCCTGCGAAACGGAAAATTGTGGCAAACTTCCGCGAATTTATTGTTGTTTCTCTCTTTCTGTTAGAAAAAAAAAAAAACAGTTATTTTTATTAGAATATGCACGCTTGCATTAGCTTCTTTTTTAGCAACATCACTTGTGAAGACCTTCCTTTATCACCGTATTCTGCTCGAAAATCAGCTGGAGACAAAGGAACAATTTCAATCTGTCAATTCTTTCTGTGCTTTTTCAATTACTTTTCCGCTCTTTCTTACTATCGAACATGTTAAGTGCTATATGAAAAACTATGAGAACATGTGAAGAAGTGAAGCGTCACGCTGCAGCGATGGTTTCGCCAAAACACATGTTATTGTTATGGCCCTTGTCCATAGCCGGAACGTGAAGTTTTTAATTTGGCTCTAGATAGTTTCAAGGTCCATCTTCCTAATAACAGTTTTTTCTGTAAAAATAGTAATAGTTGCAATATATAAACTGTCCTCGGCAAATAGTAGTGCATGGTGAATTGTGAATGCTCATACATCAACCCCAAAATAGCTGCCTAATTGGGCAAAACAACTTGCAACTGTATCATTAGGTGCTGCATCGTCGACACAATTAGACCAATTTTACTAAATTATTTATTCTATGCACTCAGGAAAATAAGCCTCTTTCAAATTAATGAATAAGCGCCTGCAGTGTCGAGGGCTACAGATTGTATCACATAGAAAAAGCATATTTTGTGAGCGTATCGAATAGGTGCGGAACCTCGCTGGCGTTTCGATCAGCCGGGAAATGTACTATGCAAAACCACCGACAAATGGGGTCACTTTGAGCAGAAAAGGCCAGCGTTGTTAAGTTTAGTAACGCAACGAACGGGGCTAGTTCACATGGACGTTCAGGATTATCTTGCGCTTAGTTAAGCGCAATGCAATCATGTGTATTCTTACTAGTTAATTTTCAGCACTGACCGATGACTGCCAATTTGAAAGGAGATTTTGAGTATTCCATGCAACCTTTTTCCAGAATGTTTTGTTCCCTGGCAAGGTCACTCTCCTTGTCGCCCTCAGTGACATTTTAGGCATTTTCGTGCATTAGGTAGAAGAACATTTACATCAACGGCCTAACATAAAAGGACGCGCCTTGGTGTTCATTCGGCACCACTAAAAAGGCACTGAAAGAAGAGGAACTGCACCGTATATGGTCTTTGGAAGCCGACGCAGTGCTAGTGAAAGAAAAAAATATGGTGGGGCACTGCGCGTGGACAGTCCAAACAATGTACGTCAAACAGAGTTTTAACCTGTGACTTTTCATTTACGATTTTATTACAATCACGTAATGTCAAATTTCGTTACCACCATTGCAAGGTTAGGAGGGGAACCCAAATATTTTGTGAACAACACAAGTGTTCTCCTTTTTTGCAGGACGTCCCTTAGGTTGTAGAGAATTATTTTGTTGAAGCAGCGTACTTGGAAAAAGTACGTTCACCCAAACATGAAGCATGAGGACACGCACAAGCGCTGAACTTGTGCGGTGAAAACTAGATTATGCGTGCATTATTCGGGACCCTTTTACTAAACGTAACATTGATAGTCTTCAACGTTAATCAGAAAAAGGCTGTAAAGTTTATATTTAACGAAGTTTCTGCGGTAGAGTGGCCATCTAATTTAATGCAAGCTACTGACTTACCACTGTTACAGCCCCGATGGCAAAAATTGGGAATTTATTTCCGAACTATTCAATAACAAATAATTTCCAGATTTATCACTGTATTAATCGCCCCTAACTAGCAGGCACTCCCAAGACCACCAGCAAAACGCGCTAACGCCGTATTTTGCTTGAACTGACCTGTTTGAAATTTCTTATTTTCCAAGTACCATACATGATTGCAATTACCTTAGTAAAGCAAGTAGTGAGACTGTGATTTAACATTTTAAGCCTGCGTTGGTATTGTTCTTGTCTTTTGTTTCTTTTTCTTTTTGTTCTCGCTCCTTTGTTTATATTTGTATTCTCTACCCTGCTGGCACCTTGAGTCCGAAGTATTCAATAAATATATAAACTACAACTATTCTTTTTTTTACCCGAGGACAGGCATTTTTTTAAGCGTTTGGTACGCGCACGCTCAATGAGCTGCTTCACTAGAAAAATTAGATTAAAAAACTTCCGTAAGAACCCAACTCTCGACGACTGTTCACGGTAATGCGATTAGCATGAAAACCATACAGCGGCATAACGTATTCCTGAGTTCATGCTCATTTAAAATCTGTAGAGGTCATTCTGAGATTTCTGTTACTTCGGTGGCAGGTTACGTACGCTTTCGCCGATATCGGCCCCCTTTGTTATGGCAACGGCTTGCCAATGTTGCTCATGAGCAGGGCGACCAGGCAGTGACGACGATGGAATAACGGAGAAGGTATTGCGTTAATGAAATGACGAGCTGATGTGATGACGATGCCATGACGACAGTGACATGACGATTTTGAAGCCATGCTAATGTCGTCACGGTGGCAGCGTTACCACTACCCCTTGAGGACAATGGTATGCCGACGAGCGTTTGACGCGACTGGCATGGCGACAACCGGACGACGAGCATGGAGCGACGACAATGGTACCACCACGACCTTAAGACGACGACGGCACGACAGCGGATGAAAGACGGCGACCATCTCACGACGACGCAATGACGGGCACAGCGTTACAAGGGCGACGAAATCACGATTGAATGACGAACGACAACTTTTCGTAATGGAATGAAGGAGAAGGAAGACGTCGGTAGAGCGAAAAAGGCGTTGTGACGACTACAGCACAACTAATATGGGATAACGTGTATGAAATGATAACGATGGTCAAACCTTTCGACCCCTCCTCTTTCTTTTTTTTATTACTACTCCACCGACACAACCAGAGGGAATAATACAGCTCTTTAAGAGTGCAATAGTACCTATAACTGCTCTGAAACGTTGACGTTACGATTTTGCGTCCTTCAGATTATCTCAAGATGAGCGTCAGTGTTAAACAACTTAAGCGAAGCTCGCAGTAAGATGTGAGAGGCATGAATGCGAGAAGAGGACAAAGTAGTTGTCTTTCCGCTTTATGTCCGGAGTGCACCGCTGCCACAACATATGCTGTCCTCTTTATCGGTAGTGTCATGCTCTGCATGCAAAGTTTCGCCAATGTGTATTCCAACCGATACTGTGTGAAACAGCTGAAGACTTAGTGTGCATAATAGTGCGCTGGGCCCAATGATATACAAGAAAAAATATGCATCTGAAGAAATATGATTGACTGACGTGCTATTACTCGCTGATGATTGGCATCTGGTCTATTAAACAACACCTAGTTAAAACAACCAAAATACAGCCAGTGGTAAAAACCCAAAGGCCGGGTAGGAAATGAAAGAAGCTACGTCGTTCCACTTCCCCGCAAGGACGTCATGTAAGTGAAGTACAAGGTCGACAAGTAAAGCCAGTTATCACCATTTTACTTGTCCGAGCAATCAATTGTCCCAAACGCTGTGAAATATACACTTATGGTTTATTAGTTGCTGGAAATGTTGAAGTGCTCAAGCATCCTGAAATTCCACAAAGTGCGTGTTCTACAAAAAAAAAAAAAAACGCTTATTTAGCACTCTAAAATTATTGAATGGCTGCACTAAAGGTCTTAGACTAAGAAATGCGCTCTTTCTTAAAATGTTAAGACACAGTAAGGGTGCAAAAAAAAAAAAACACGTTTCGGCATCAGTGCATTCTTGAGAATGTATTTTCTTGATTATGTAGTGCCCCACATCAACAGATTGTTATGCGGCGGGTGTCACTAATAAAGATGCTTATATTACATTTGATTTTAAAGAGTCCGTAGGGAGACAGTGCTCGAGAATATATATCACCAGCCCTAAACAGGAACCGTCAGTTTCTGGAAGCAAAGATGTAAACAGCAGGTTCTTATAACGGCAACAAAGTTTGCAGCCAACCGCAGCCTATATCACTTATTCTCATAAGAAATTGGGTAGAATACTTGCCCACATTTTGTGTGTAAGAAATAGGCACTATTTTGAGTGTTAAATAATTAATTTAATTATAGGGTTTTACCTACCAAAACCACGAGGCACGCCATAATGGGTGACTCCGTAAACTTGGACCACCTGGGATTGTTTAACGTGCACATAAATGCAAGTACATGGGTGTTTTCGCATTTCGCCGCCGTTGAAATGCGGCCGCCATGGACCTTGATTGTTAACAAGTGAGGTTAACCTTGGTTAGAAGTTTTATATCCACCTTCTTATGAGGGTTAACAAGCTGGATTTTAAGTTTCCAACCGAGGTTAACCTTGCTTTATTCAGATTTTGATACACTAACAAAAAATAGACATCTCAAGCAACTCGATAGACAGACTATGACATCGCACCTTCCGTGCTGAAGCGTGTCTCAATCTGAGCTTCCAGGTCAAGACGGGCCCTTGGGTATGTATAATAAAGACCTAAGTTGAGCGGCACGTAAGGAAACATCAGAATACAAAAAATGATGAACAGATGTCATCATAAGTAATAATTAATATATTATTACTTATGATAACATCTGTTCATCATTTGTATAATCTAATGTTTGCTTACTACTATATTATTACTGGAATGAATACAAAATGAAATATTTTACGACCTAAAACTGAAGAATGAACTCACGCTTGATGAAGGACAAGCTTTTGTGTAAGGAAGCATGAACTACTCAGCTAAGTAAACGGACAAACTTTCTTTCATTGATAGGCCCTGTTACGTGCTTGGCAAAATTTTGTCTAAAATGCCGTGACACGTTGAAAATTCATCCAGCCCTTCTAAGCAGCACATGTGACGATAAGCTTTTGGCTGTTTTACACTTTCCTTCTGTGCCACGCACGCTAAAAAAATGTTGACCTTTTCGGGCGTCTCTTCAGCTCACACAGTGACCATCATTTGTCTTGCTTGTGTTTGCTTTCTTGAAAAGGAAACACAAGCGTGATGACGACAGTAGCATAAAGCAGCGTCCGGTATCAAACTCGATATTTATCTTCCACTTAACCTCTCCGCCTTTCGCTTCTCATTCATTGCTCTATCATAAAAAACTCGCTCAAGAAAGCGCTCGCTGCTTTCTTGTTTTTCTTTTTTTGTCTGTTTGCAACGAGTGCCCACCGTGAAAAAAGGTAACGCATGCATAATGGATGCCAGTAATTTTTTCGGGGCTGGATAAGCCTAAGAAGGTGCTAAATGTAAGTGTGCAAACAACCAGCCCCAACCCAGTCTTGGCACACCTGCGTGTCCGATAGCAGCGTCAATTCGAAGGAGCGAGCTCAACATCTGTTGCGTTTCTCTAGGATAGTGTAGCCAGTTCACCTTGAATTTGTTCATATTACTGTATTGCAGCTATTTGAGCAACCGCAACTGTACTCCATTCCCATGGCTAGCGCTGATCATGTACTTTGGACCGATGGCATTTGAGTGCACCAGTCTGGCTTCAATTAAACTGAGCAAAGCCTCCCCACGGGAAAAACTACCTTTGAATAAAAGGGTGGGTGTGAATAATTTTATCTTCCCGGCACCTGACTCTCGCTTCTTGCGGGCATTGACAAAGCTGCCTTCCAGGCTACACTCCCTCGCAAGAACGCTACTTACTCCAAGCGAACTTGCTCCATTTCCAAAACATGAGCTTTACGATGGCTTTGCCTCAGCATGTTCATATCTACGGCGGTGCACTCTTTACAGGAGGCCAGTGCAATGTTGGTAGTTTGACAATATTGGTGCTCATTGTGTCCGTATCGTTAATTTTATTTTCTCATCTACGAATTATAGTTTTTGGCTTCGTGGTTACATTTTGACATCATTTGCAACTTGTTACGACGTTTAGGGAGCGGAAAAAGCGTCGAAAAAGCAACGTTTATCCGTTGCGCGCGCAAGGTCGAGCCATTGTCCTCGGCTCACTCTTGCGTGCTTTCACTCGAACTCACAGCACACGGTGCGTGGCCACGAGGTTATCGCACTTGAACTTTATATGGAACATCACGGCGACGATAATGGGCACGATGACAACGAAATACACCTGGACTCGCAATAAAGGTCGCTTGCGTGTGGTAGTCGAGGCTGACGGCGATATTGTCAACGTTGGCAGTAAAGCTCGCTTCCTGTGCTCGCAGCATGGCGATGGCACCATTACAGTTCATACTATAGCATCTAAATGTGAACGAATTTTAAATATTAGGGCCATAAACTGCTCTCTAGATGGTGCTTTACAAGTTAACTGCACAACCGCAATATGCAAAGGAGCCTTGTGAGGTGCCTTTCACAGGCGTTTTAAAAAAGGCTGCAATACACTGAATGTTCTTTTTTCACACTTTACGAAAGCCTGAAGCTAAACTTCCAGTTAGCAACTTTAGAAAAATGCATTTCAGGGCCGTATTACATATTTAATGCGATGATGGTGACTTTCGGAGCGAGCAAATATTTTGATGCTTATACTAAGTCGAGGTTATGCAGCTGTAATCACGATAACTAAGGACCTAAAGAATTCACCTGCTGCGTCTCTGCAATTTGTAATGATTCCAACTTGTCAGATAGTTTCAGAGCTGACATAATTGAAGAAGGTGACGGCGTTTCCGAGTTGAAATAGTCATTTTGTTTGTCTTTTACTAGCGAATTTAAAGGAATAGTGCCATCTGCATGAGAATTGTAAAATTCATATGAATTATTTGTTAGCGTTCATGTTTTGGCATCGTTGAGATTCTTCCTCCAGAAGGTTTGAATCCTTCTCCACCAAAGCTTTTACATGGTTATGTTCCAAAGCTTTTCCATGGTTATTATGAGCAGTTTAACTTCTCATAATAACCAGATCATATAGAATTCGTAAAAATAAGGTAAGAAATATATAAATTTGACACTTCGGACCATATCCTCTCGGCTTGCAACCTCAGCTTCTTTGTTTCTCTATAAGATGATGCAAGCATTCATTCTTGACCGGTAGTCTTACATAGGGCAGCCAGACTCTCCTAAAAAAATTATTTCATCTTACCTACTAAAATACAATCCTATTAAGAGGAATGCCTTAGGGGGAGACTAGGAATTTTGACCAGCTGCAGATCGATTTTGTGCATAACACATATTTATCTTCTTAAACATACGCTCGCAGTCAAATCCTAAGCTGCGCAACAATGTGGTTTCTCACTCGTCTAAACGTATCTCATAGCACATATTCACCCTTCGGCACATGTTTCCTGCTATATAAGAATGGAAAAGCATCCAAAAACTAATCGGAGGTAAAAACAGGTAAATAGCATGTTCGTGTCAAGCTGAAAGCGCCCAATGTAGAAGGACGTTTTGGAACATTTACAATAACCACACATTTTGAAGGGTGCAAATTCCTTTGTTTTCATGAGCCTGCCTTCTGCTCAAAAGGTACGGGAAAAGGCGACAACAAAGATAAGAAATGGTACTAGCGCTTCGTGCTAGAGTGCGTCTACGATATACGGAGTGTTGGCATCACGCTTGCGAGCGCGATACAGAAAGGGTTCCTCCCGCGGGAACACCCCGAAAAAACTCATTACTGTGTTGCTCACCGAGCGACACCTAAAAGCCAAGTAATCTCGCAGGGATAAAAAAAAGCAGAGCGTGACAAGTACGTTACTCAGGCACGGCTCTCGCTCGAGGTTTGTCGCGAAGGCAGAGAAGCACTCTCGAGTCATTTGACATCGGTTGACAGCGGCTCGTCGCGGTATGCAGCACGACGCCTGCTAGTGAGCGGCACAGCTAGGCCAGCACACCGGCTGCCGTAGGAGCAGCAAACCGTGCATCTTTCTTGGGAACTCTTACGGTGACATTGTGCTGAATGGTGCTGCCGGCATGCTTTCAATACAGCCCATTTATCAGACAGTCATCCGATCAGCGGCCCTTGTTGGGTGCCACTGAGGCGTCTCTCGCGGCTATATTTTTTCCATTACAACAACGACAGGCTGCGCCGGCTCCTCGAAGCATTAGGAGCAGCCAGGTAGTACCTAAGTAAAGCCGCCTGGATGCGCGGTTTGGGTTCGAATGGCAGACTTTTGTTGCAGAGGCAGCGAATGGAGGTAGAAGGATGAGTCCGGTCATTTGTTCTGACGTTGTCGAAGTTTCATAGCGTAGCATGGCAGGGTTGGTCGAGATAAAGAGGTGCATGTGTACTACGTGCTCCGTTTACCGTCCTATCAGAAGAACGCACCTGGCGTCTGCCTGGTCGCTTCCTCGCACAGCAAGAAAACAAAAGAAAGAATCGCGCACCTACACCTTAAACTAAGACTCCTCCTTCTTCTTCCCTTGGTTTTCTTGCCTCCTAGCGGTCACTGTAAGGAATTGCTTGTGCGGTTGCTGCTGCTGTGCTGTGAATGGGATTGAAGAATGGCTCCGCTATTTTCCACCCTCTGCTTGGCGTCCTCCACTCTGTACGAAATACTTTGGTATCTTTGTCTTAACGCCTGCTTCCCACCATACCCGATCATAAGCCCATGTTTTCTACTGACCTTTTTTGTTCATGTTGGGTTAGAAGAAGTGTTATTACTTTATTTATGGATTTTCGTTCCATTTATTTTGTACTTACTACAGTTGTTTGTTTTTTCTTTCTTCTAATGTAATTCAGCGCCTGTGGTTATTTTTATTCAACCATCCTTCAATATAATGGCGTGAATAAAAGCTGTGTGAATGATGTCGTTCCTAGCGAGGTGAGCGTAGGTAGAAAGATATTTTTTCCTGTTTTACCATGTCATGGTTGCCACTCTGCTTGGGCCAGTCAGCGATACCAGCGAGAAACGTCAGAGACATGCACTACTGTGGGCACTTGGAACATTCGTATAAAATTTTTACCGCAATTTCACCATTAAATAAGGTAGTGTCGTAATAGTTTTGCTACTACGTGCATTTGAAAACGTAGGACTGCACAGAGACGAAATCAATTTAGGACTTCTTTATTTGCACTATCTAGCAAACGGTATAGAATTGGTTACAAGCATTTCTTCCCAGCTTTCATCTTAAATAACTGCAACCATCGAAAACGTGTTTAGTTTGCTCCTCTCAAGTGAAAGGGATCTGCAACCTTCGTAGTAGATATGTCTATACAGCTGTAGAAAAAGTAGTTTGACTAAGCTCAAAAGCCAAGTGTGATGTAAATGATTGATGCCCGATATGAACAGGTTTAGGAAGCATCCGACCTTGCACGTGGCTCACAGAACTAGATTGGTGTTCAAAAGATTACACAGGGACGCAACAGAGGATTTTAGACAGTGCATAGAACGCTAAAACGTTGAAGCACTAGCGCACTAGCTCATGTGCGCGCTCGCGCGCGCGCGCGTCTCTCTCTCTCTCTCTCTCTGTGTGTGTGTGTGTGTGTGTGTGTGTGTGTGTGTGTGTGTGTGTGTGTGTGTGCGTGCGTGTGTGTGTGTGTGTGTGCGTGTGTGTGTGTGCGTGTGTGTGCGTGTGTGTGTGTCTGTTTGTGTGTGTGTGTGTGTAAGCAAATTAGAAGTTGCACCTGCGAAATATATGCAACAAGAACCTCGGCTGAGCGCCTTAGTTCCAGATATTACTGTACGCTTGAATACAGTGGCGCTAAAGTGCCTATTCTATGCTGTTGCTACGAAAAAAGAAATATGTGACATCGAACAACGGGCCACGTCCTCCTAATTGTGTGCTTGCAGTGCTGATAGTAAATACTAAGGTTTTACTTCTGTACTGCAACAGCTGTCACGATGCCGCCACTCAGGAAGGCCAGGCCATTATTCGTAAAGGAAATATATTGTGCGTGCCAAGCTATGTGTCTAAGCCTAAACACTGGACTGTAGTAAATATTTATTACTCTTCATTGGTAAGTTTCCTCTAACGAAGAAGTTGTAGCCTAGAACAATCTGTTTTACATCTCAACAGACAGCACATTCAGCTATGATGTCTTGTGTAAATAAGGTAGACATAAGGTAAAGAGCAACTGCCCTTCCTGTTTAAGCATGTTTTTCAACTTGCAGCTTTTAGCTTTTTAGATAGGCCAAGTTAACAGGAATAGCAGGCTTTCATTGCAGAAACCGTGATCCTCTCAAGAATAGCTTGTTCAAAATACACACAGCTTCCTGTCTGGGTGCTAAAGTGTTGCCTTCTCATGTCTCTGAAATACGTTCAGAGACGTTACTAATCTCTGAGCTATGCGTGATGCTCCAATGACAGCGCAGATTATGAAGTTCTTGTTGACTTGTGCAGTTGCCTGGTGACATGACTCCTGAATGTGCATTGTCGCATGGGTAAAAGTTAAGCTATAACTGGTAATAGTAATAGTGGTAGGCAGTGCTTCAGTTCTCGTCACCAGGAGGTGAGCTGGGATGAGGAGAAGAGTCTTCAAGTCAGGGGCATCAAACGGCGAACGTCTCCGTTTACCGTCTTCTCAATTGTTGCCTGGGCAGCACCTACTTTTGCCTTGATAAGGCCATCTACAAGCAAGTTCACGGCACAGCAATGGGTGCCTCTGTTTCGGTGACCACTGCGAAACTGAAAATAGAATTTCTGGAAAGTCGCGCTCTCGCTTTTTTCAGCCCATCACCAAGAATGTTTCTACGCTATGTTGATGATTGTTTTTGCGTAATCAAGCGCTGTGCTTTGGACGCTTTCACCACGCATCTAAACAATTACGCAGGTTCCATTCAGTTCACAGTTGAGATGGAGGCAGACTAGAAACTGACGTATTGGTGAAAAGAAGTAGTGCTGCGCTTTCTTCGAACGTTTTCAGAAAAAAAAATACACACACTGGCTGGTACCTGAATTTCTTCTCTGTACACCCTGACGCTCACAAGAGGTCAGTAGTTGCCTCTCTGTAAGCCGTGCGAGCCGCATTTGTACGAAACCTGAAGACTTAAATTCCGATGTGCAGACAATCCGAAAAGATCTTTCGACGAGCGGTTACCCCTGCGTTCATGAATGCTATGGAGCACCGTTTGCTCAACCCTTTCCGAGTTGGCAGTGCCTGTCCGAAGAAACGCACTTCCATTCCTTACGTGCCCGGGATAAGCGAGACCTTAGCACTCGTGCTGCGTAAATATGTCGTTGAGTTGGCTCATGTTCCTGTGCTAAAACTGAGGCACGCACTCGTTGGTGGGAAGGCCAAGCTACCGAAGGAAGCCTTTCCTGGCGTTCCCTGTGGATTGCGATTGCGTCTACATAGGTGAGACGGGCAACTTTAAAGAGTGGCTGAGCCAACATCAAAACGATTTGGATCAGAGAAGAGTGGCTTCAAATGCTTCGGCAGAGCGCGTAGCAGCGACTCCGCACAATATTGACTGGATGAAATCTAGTCTAATCAGCCAGGAAAGAAACTGGAAATCATGTATTTACCTGGAGTCTCTCGAGATACAATCTTCCACCACATGCTAAAACCTATTTAAGTAGGCAGTTCAACCTTTTTCGCCCCATTGTGAGCAAGGCTTCCGTATGGAAGCCGAAACGACTTTTCGTTTAAATAAGTTTTACTTGGTCGGTGTACGTCTGTCTCTGTCATGTTTCATCCCGAGCAGACGGGCTTACGCTGAACTCTCGATTACAAACGTATCACCCCTACGCGGACAAAGTATTGTATCGTGAAATTATATCAACAAGAGTAACTAACGACAAGACTCGAGGTAAGCTATTAAAAGACAAAAACAAACTGAAGAGAGCCGAAAGAAAATTGCGCGAGATGCAAGAGGAGGAGGAGGAGGAGGAGGAGGAGGAGAAGAAACATTTATTAAAAAGATAGGACAAGCAGGTGTCGTTCTACTTGTGCGGGAGGCGCCCTTAGTCCAGGGCTCCTGCGGCTCTTGCTGTCTCCCGGGCCCGCCGCACCAGTTGCTGCTGGTTACGAGGGTCCGAACTAGTCAGCACGGCCTCCCACTGTTCGGGTGTGCGGTTGGGTATTTGCGGGGCCGCCTTCACGTTGGGGCACGCCCATGTGGTGTGATATAGGGAGGCGTAATCATTACAAAGGGGACATTTGTATGAATATAGTGTAGGGTGTATTGCGTGTAGTCTGCTTAAATGGGGGTATGTGTTGGTTTGTAGTTGTCGCCATGTTACGGCGTCTTCACGTGAGAGGGTCTTGTGTGGAGGCGGGTATTATCGTCTGTTCAATCTGTGGTGTTGTAGTATGGCGTTGTATTGTAAAGGTACGGGCTCCATGGATGCGGCCGCATCCCTCTCTTGTATCGCCCGGGAGGCATGAGCTCGGGCTACAGCGTGCGCACGCTGATTTCCACGGAGGGACTCGTGTCCTGGAGTCCACACTATTTCAACGTCCGGGAATTGGGAGGCTTGTTTGAGGAGTCGGTGGGCGATTGAAGATATTCTGCCTCTCGCGTAGCTACGGCAAGCTGCCTGGGAGTCAGTAATAATTGTGACGTATTCGTTGGTCGGTCTAGAGGTGATGGCCAAGGCGATGGCTGTCTCCTCCGCTACGAGGGCGCTGGCAGTGCGGACCGTCATCGAGACCACCTCTTGTAGGTTATAGTCGACAACGCTTGACGTCATGGCTGCTGTTGGGGGTACTGCGCGGCATCTGTGAACAGTTTGGTGGGGAGACTGCCATATTTTGTCTGTAGAGTTTTTGCGCGAGCTTGGCGACGATCGGCATGATGTTCCGGGTGCATGCTTCTGGGGATAGGGGCTACCTTGATGTGTTCCCGGAAGTTGGGGGCCAGATGGATTGTTTGTTCGTGGCCTTTGCCGTGTGTGGGGTAGCCTAGGCGCGCTAGGACTGTTCTTCCTGTTGGTGTGAGGGCTAGTCGTTCTCGTTGGCTTGTGAGGTGGGCGTCTATAATTTCTCTTATAGTATTATGGACTCCTAGGGCTTCAAGCTTGAGTGTCGCTGTTCCCGGTGGTAGGCCGAGCGCTTGTTTGTAGGCTTTCCGAAGAAGTACGTCTAATTGATCTAGCTCCTTGGGAGTGAGGGGCAAGTACGGGGCAGCGTAGGCAATGCGGCTCATTATCAGGGCCTGGACGAGCTGTATTATGTCGTCTTCTTTCAGTCCGTATTGTTTGGTGGTGATAAGGCTGACCATTCGCATGATTAGGAAGGTGGTCTGCTTGAGACGTTGGATGGTGTATGCGCCTCCGCCGTCCTGTTGTATGTGGAGTCCGAGAATGCGGACGCGGTTTACTGTGGGCATTTCTTTGTCGTCGAGGGTGAGTGTGATGTGGGGTAGTTCATTGAGTTTTCTTTGTGATTTCTGTCGAACGACTAATAGTTCTGACTTCTCGGGGGAGCACCGGAGACCACTTGTTTTTGCATATTGCTGGACGACGTCGGTCGCTTGTTGAAGGGCGTCTTGTTTCTCTCCTTCGGAACCAGTGGTGGTCCAGATAGTGATGTCATCGGCGTATATTGCATGCCTGATTCCTGGTATTGCGTTGAGTTTGTCAGGTAATTTCATCATAGCAATATTGAAAAGGGTGGGTGATAGAACAGCACCTTGTGGGGTTCCTTTGTTGCGAGTAGGTAACGTCGGGGTTCTGAGTGAGCTAATGCCTATTGTGGCCGTGCGGTTGCTTATAAAGGCGCGTATATAATTGTAAGTATTACGACCACAGTTCGTGAGGCTTAGGATGGTAAGGATGGTATGGTGAGCCACATTGTCGAAAGCGCCTTTGAGATCGAGTGCTAAAATCGCTCCGGTGTTGTGCGGTGAGATGTGTTCAAGCACTTGTTCCTTCAGCTGAAGAAGGATGTCGTGGGTAGAAAGGTGGGGCCGGAATCCGAACATTGTTTCGGGAAAGAGGTCGCTGGATTCTAGGTAAGGTTGAAGCCGGTTCAGAATGACATGTTCCAGAAGCTTGCCTAGGCATGAAGTGAGTGAGATTGGTCTCATATTTTCTAAGCTGGAGAGTTTGCCTGGCTTCGGAATGAGTATGATGTCCGCGTGCTTCCAGTCTGCTGGTAGCGTACCCGCTTCCCAGTGATGATTAAAGAGGTCAGTAAGAGATTGAATGGTGCCATCATCCAGATTGCGCAGGAGCTTGTTATTTATTTTGTCCTTGCCTGGGGTGGTGTTTCGTGTGAGTGCATGGAGTGCTTGTTGCACCTCAGTGATACTGATCGGCTTCTCGAGGTCGTAATTGTCACTCCCGCTGTAGGTTGGAGGTTGTCCTTGTGCGGGTTCAAAATCGCCTATGTACCGCGCCCGCAACTCCTCCAGGATTTCGTCATCAGAACCCGGATGGTTGTGGAGAATACGTTGAATTGCTTGCTGGCTACTTGCATTGCTTTGTGTGGGGTCAAGAAGATGGCGTAGCAGCGATCATGTTTTGGCCGTGCTACGATTACCCTGCAACTTGTTGCATAGTTGTCGCCAGTTGTGACGGGTGAGCTCTCCAAATCTGCTATTATTGTAACGTAGTAGTGGCGGTGCGCATGCAGGCAGAATGAAAGTGCGCTCCAGCAGCAAACAGAAATATTTGATTGGGCAAACTTGTGCCCGCAAAAAAATCAAACGACTCGGTTTCGGCGCAAGCAGCAGGCCTAGACTTTGGGGGGTCAGGTCTAATATCAGCTCTCATATTTGGTCTTTATGTACAATAGCCACCAGCTGCGCTGAGCATACGCTTAAGACTTATCAGACGGACTCTTCTATATAAAAAGAGGCAAACTATAGCTGTCTGGATGCATGAGCAATTCGACATCGCTAGCCCATCGTTGCGCTACAACGAAAGCGTTATAACAAGGTGGCGATGAAGGTGGCGGACAAAAATCGGAGCACTTGAGGCACACCGCAGACATGAGATTCATTATCGCTTCGCCATTTGAAGAGAGATGGAGCACTCTGGAACACCTCAACAATCTGAATACCTGTTGTCAAGTGACATTGGCATGAGTGTCAGTGACATCTGCTTAGAAAACAAGAGGCTGTAATAAAGCTCGAACCTACTCTGTAGCAGTTCTGATAATCATTTTATGTATCCAACTTTCAATATATAGATCCAGCCTTCGCATTTTCGATACTTAGTTTTTTATACACTGTTTCTATTAAGAATATCTAGTAAAATAGCCTTATTATTCACATTAGTGAATTTTTCGTACCGCCCTTACGGCTCTGTTTCGTTTATACTCAATTAATATTGCTATTTGCTCGTCACGATTAAATTAAAATCATCATTCCACATAATTGAAAATGGGATATTATGATTATATTCTAGTCACCATCTGCAATTTAAGTACTTTGCATTATGAAGCTCTCGGCCTCCTCGAAAGACACCTAACGGCACCAATATTAAGGAAAACACTGCATTTCCCGAGTTAGTGTCAGAGCAGGGATATTATTCAACAAATAAATTCGTACGAGAAAGTGTGGATCCATACGCTCCTACACCGACCAGTGATACAGCAACGACGCTGACACGCGAATTTGCCCCTATTGCCCAAGCGCACAGCACGTCGTTTTAGCCCTTGAGACTGATCGTGCGCTGTGAACCCTGGGGAGAAGGTTCAGTAAAAATTCAATAGACTTTTTGGCATTGTTCATCCTGCACGCCGCTCCTATGTCTATCTTCAGGAACGTGCATATATAAAAAAGAACCTGCGTCTTCCCACATCCCTTTCCTTGCCACCTTTTCCTTTTCTTTTTTGTCGTGATGAAATTCCTTTGACTCTTCCTTTGTTCCACCGTTTATTTTTGTGTTCTTTCTTTTAACGTTTTGTACATTAGTCCTTTTCAATTTTGTGTGCAAGTGAATAATCGATGTAGCTTGCAATGTCTAGAGCCTCACGCCAATCGGAAATATGTAGGTATGTAAACAAAAGCAAGAAAGTGAATTTGCCACTTATTTATAACCACCACGTCTCGTTAGTGTTGGCTTCGCGGCAGAAAGAAAACTGGTCAGTCCCTTCCTGAGTCTATGAAAAAGCATAACGAAATAGTCCAGGTTTATTTGTGCTGAATGAGTGTACTCTTTGGTACAGAACCGGATTACCTGGTTACCTGGTGAAGCGACGCTTTCCGTTTAGACCGCTTGCATCACTTTTCAAGCAGTGAACGAAAGTTGAGCAATAGGCAGACAGCCGCAAAGTGTAGCGTTGGCACGCCCAAGCCGGTTTCATCGAGCGTCAAGCTTATCGATCGCTAATTAGGTTTGCGCTGCGTCAGTGAGCCGTCAGGCTCTAGCTCATTCACGCGATGTTAATGCACCATGCAAATTAAAGCGTTGTGCGGTGTCGTAGCGCCAAATTGCGTTACCTATAGCCTAAAGCACGTTGTTTCTCAGAGATGTGTCTTTAAGTAACTCTGAATCTGTCTTAAGTGCCGCACAAGGAGTAGTAATGTTAGAAAATTGAGTTTATTGAGTAGCAGCGTTCAAAAAAAGAAACACAGGTTCATCCACAACCATAATGAGGTTGGTGGTTTGATGTGGGTGCAGCCAAGAAACGAAAAGAAGAAACATGGGGCACTGAAGCACTGAAACAGAGGCCTGCTTGCGAATCTGTCTGCTTTTCGCTGTGCTACGTGCGAAATTTGCTCAGTACTTATTTTCAAAGCAACGTGGTGTCAGGGCCATAGCAAGTGAACAGCATCCACGCGGTAAGACAGGATATGTTGTTTCGAGGTGGTAGAATTCTGCCAGGGCGTAGGGAGGGTGTACTACACTCATCAGTAGGGTAAGCGTAGCAGCCTATGTACGCTTGTCTATTATATTCACTCGTTTCTTTATGTTTACATCCCTTTATAGGGACCGCAAATGCCTCTTTAACCTTAAAGCCCGTAAGAACAGTTCGCTTGCGGTGCTCTATTACCACACGGGTATGTGCATATCTGTCAGAGCAAAGAACGGCTTATCATAGCCGCGCAGGATTCATTTCTTGCGAAACTGATATCTGGGGTCTCCTGTGTGGTCGCCAGCGGGTCTGACTGTGAGTCGGGACCCACACGTTGAGCATTACGACGACTGCCTGACAATTGAGCCCATTGCCGCAATAAGCCAGCCATGCATGTCGAGAAAGACCGAAATGGCGTGTGCGAACGAACCAAATGCGGGTCACAATGCCGCAGTTGCAGCTCTCTCATCCCTCCTGCCTTGACGTAGAAATGTTATCGATTGATCTGCGAATTAGTATGCGACAAGGACGGTTCAAGCGATAGGCATGGTTCGCTGCATAAAGAAGGGGGGGGGGGGGGCGTTAGTGTTAAGTCTCTTGCTTGGCACTTGTTCATCCAGAACATTGGTCCCTCGCTCTTTGATGACGCTGACCTTGATAGCCTGCGTTATCCACTGATTTGGGACGACCACGCTCAGCTTAATTGTAGTCCTGTGTAGAGAATGCAACAACGCATGTTGTCGTTAGTCATGGGATGGTATGTTGTAGGATGGGTGGTGAAATGGAGTTATAGGATGGTTGCATTCAGAGATTAGCGATTCTGGAATTATTCCTCCCGCGTATAGGATGGCTCGCATAGATCATGGCACACGTGACGGGGTGGTTGCAGTTATATTTTAAGAAAAAAATTGAGGTCGTTGCCATGAAAGACTGTACTGACACGGAATGTATTTGGCCCAAATATCGCTAGGAAACGCCTTTCATTTTACCGATGCAGTTCACGGAGCCCCGGCTGCCTCTCTGCTTTTCTTAGCAGCAATGCAGAATTACATAAGCCATAACGTACCAGCTAATGCACATGTGATTACCGCGGGCGACTTCAGCCTCCCGGGTATTAAAGATATACTCTCTGCATTGACTCAGCTGACGCTAAACATTTTGAGACATTGTTGGACATTGCATTTAATAATGCTCTTACATAAATTGTCCAGAAAAAAACAAGAGTTGGAACAACTTCAGAATTTTTTAAAGATTTGGTATCCATAAAAAGCGAAATTTCTGAGTATGACGTTTCTATTTTAGAAGGGCTCTCTGATCGTAAGCTTGTGCTACTTTGCGTAAAACAGGTTATGCCACCCAAAAAGCAGAACAAAAAACTGTTTGTGTGCACAAGTTTTCAAAGGCTGATGATAGTCCTAGCTGCTTGACAAGAATGCTTTATGGAGTTACTCAGACTGCTCCGTGACCATTTTGCTTAGGCGACGAGGCAGAACAGTTGGTGCCTCCCAGAAATAAAAATTTTCAACTTCGAAACTTCCATTAGTTAGTTTAGGGGCAAAAATGCCCTCCAAGAACATGGAGCACTGCTTGCTTGTCGTCTACATAGCAACAATCGTGACAGTAAATCACACTGAAGATGGTGAGATAAGAAGAATCGTACTGCATCTAAGGGAAATCAATATTCTATTCTTTCTGCCCCATTATTCATCTAACAAAGATTCTAGCACAGAATATTTGCGGCGAAAGAAGGACGAAATTGAGAAAGAGGGAGAAGTGTAAAGCGAAAGACATTCTTGGGTAGGATGAGGTTTAGAGAGAAAACGCAGCGATTCTGTTTAAGAATGCTTGCTTACTCAAGCGAGTGCAATCGCATTTTGCACTCTGATTGTTTGCTAGTAGGCAGTATCAAATTCCGTAGTGAGCTACCCCTAAGCAGAGAAAAAAAGTGAAGGTGGTCGACACGAGAAAAGTAAAAAAAAAACTGCCTTCCCCTGTCATATTTTTTTTTTTATTGGAGACTGGTCTGGTTAATAGTTCTTCGCATCTTTTCAGATAGGAATATCTCTAAAGACACAAGAAATTTGGTTATGTATCTGGTTGCCAAGAAGTGATTTCAGTGGCTTTCCGCAATTTCTCAGTGTGCAAAGCACGTTTAACGTAATATGCAACTTCATTTTGCGTAACCGGACACTCGCAGAGGATGCAAAAAAAGTGTATGCAGACAAAGGAAACCACATGATGTGTGCATTAACAAATTTCCCTAGCTGAGCGTAATATGTCTAAAGAACTCATCTCAATGCTGCATTAATCTACTACCTAAAATATAAAATATATATTAGTTATACGATTGTAGACAGTTTCTTTGTGCCCGAAGCACCGCAAGCTCGATATTTCTGGTTCGTAATTTATCTAAACAGGACACAGTACAATTAATTAATTTGTTTGAGCTTGGCATACAATTTTTCTCTTTCACTTTCCCGGCTCATTGATCACGCTATAACCGATGCATTGCTAATTGCTACCACTACGAGTAATAATTGAGGTAGGTCGAGTGAAACTCTTCTGATTGCTGTCTAAAATATATGAAATATTTTTCATGGCATGAACATACGCCCTCATCGATGTAGCATGTATTCGAACGATTCATCTCATTAGAGAACCGCTACTGGATTAGAAAGTTTCTTTATCAAATTTTTCATCTTGCTCTACTATCGCTACATTCACAATTGTCCCCGCTTTAACTTGCAAGCTCGCGGTCGATTTTCCATGTGTGCGTGTGCCTGCGTGGGTGTGTATGTGGGGGGGGGGGGGGGGGGTTGTGGTTGCACCTACGTATCATTATTTCGCACTGGCTCAAAAAGTTGTTATTCAAGTACACTTTTTCTGTCCATTTAGAAACGACCTCCCTCGGAGTATAGTTGTGCGTGCGTTGTCAGTAACTGTTTGAGAGCTAGTTCGTGTCAGTTTTTCGTGCCTAAGGTGAAACATACAGTTATTGCGGGTAGATCATAACCGAAAGCAGCCGGAATTGGTGCTGCGCCGGTGAACTGCAGTTCCATGCGCTCATCTCGTAAAATGTTCACATAATTTGGAAAATCCAGTGGCCAACCCTTTCTTGTTCGCTACCATCAGCTTCATATTAACAAAAGTGTTACATTTCTGTGCCCTTTATGGGTAATGCTTGCGAAGTTGACGCTCATGTGAATTCATCTTTTCACACACGTGAAAATGTATCTCAAAGTCATGCTAGGGCTACGTTATAACATCACGGAAAACGAATTTGTCTTCTGGCGAACTTTCCATTTTTTCAAACATCTGCACCGTTGTGAATAAGCGTGACGACCTGTCTTCATTCCACGACACATGGAATACTGATATCATCATACTAACGGAAACGTCAGTAATTGCGAAGATAACTAGGTCAAAATCTTTAAATGGTAGAAGGATTTCAAGTTTTCCGATGTGACCGAGTAGATAGAACTGGAGATGTCGTCCTAATTGCTGTGCCAGATAACCTTCCGTATTTTCGTATCCTCATTGAATGCCGTTTGGAATTAGAGTGCGTATGTATCCGCATAAATCACAGTGGCATAATCCTTTGGGCCTGCTACCATTCACTAACCACGCTTTCCCCATTTTATTTCCAACTCTATTAGGGACTTAACATTCTTCTCAGGCATCCTTATCTCCAATCTTCGTAATCGGTTATTTTAATTTGCGAAAATAACCTGGTCTGGCATGTACTCATTACGTACCAATACATTGGATACAACAGCTGATATATAGAAATGCATGTTACGACTTTACCTTGGCACAGCTACTTACCTGAACTACGTCATCAACTGCTACCATACTTGACCTTGTCCTCGCAAATTCTCTACCCCTTCTTACCTCTTTAAAAATGTTGCTTGGCCTCGGTGATCCCCGTTTCATAACATTTATACTTAATGGCAATGTCAAGCGTGTTCCTAAGCAACCAAAATCTATGCGGAATTATTATTACTAAAAGAAGCCTGTTTTATTTCTATTAACAGAGAGCCGTCGCATTGTCTTGACGATTGCATGTACTTCTTTTTTGAGCAAACATTTGAGTGTATAGTGAATAAAACCGCTACAGACACAAGACGGAGGGAGACGACCACACAGGGCCGTACTTACAACTGAATATTTCTTAAATAACAGCATAGAATAAATAACAGCACATGTAACCCGACAACCAATAGTAACCAGGATAAAGCAAAACACCAAAAACTTCTGTAAAGATAGCAGAATCTTCTCGGAAGATTAAAAACGAAGGCAAACGTGTGGAAGTGAAAAGGCTGAAAGTCAGCAACACAAAACGAAATTCATAACACATAAACGTAAGCAACACAAAAGAAACGAATAACACATGAAAGAGATAACAACCCAAGATCAGAAGCCTGAAAGGCGACAAAACTGCTCGTTCATGGAAATGATGGCACAAAAGCCATGCATTGAAGAATTCAACAAAGGACTCACATGGCAAGAAATCCCAGTTCTTTTCGCAAGACAGAATCTGAAAAGGAGCTGAGGCATTCGTCCGGTTGCGAACGTAAGATAGCCAATGCCTCTACGATTTCTTTTTCATCATCATCATCATTATCATCATCAGCCTGGCTACGCCCACTGCAGGACAAAGGCCTTTCCCATACTTCTCCAACTACCCCTGTCAGGTGCTAATTGTGGCCATGTTGTCCCTGCAAACTTCTTAATCTCATCGGCCCACCTAACTTTCGGCCGCCTCCTGCTACGCTTCCCTTCTCTTGGAAACTATTCCGTAACCCTTAATGACCATCAGTTATCTTCCCTCGTCATTACATGCCCTGTCCATGTCCATTTATTTTTCGTGATTTCAACATAGATGTCATTCACTCGCGCTTGTTCCCTCACCCAATCTGCTCTCATCTTATCCCTGAACGTGACACCCATCATTCTTCTTTCCATAGCTAGTTGTGTCGTCCTCAATTTAAGTAGAAGGGTCTTCGTAAGCCTCCAGGTTTCTTCCCCGTAGGTGAGTATTGCTATGACACAGCTGTTGTACTTACTCTCTTGAGGGATAATGGCAACCTGCTATTCATGATCTGAAAATGCCTGCCAAACGCACCCCAGCCCATTATTATTCTTCCGATTATTTCAGTCCCATGATCCAGATCCATGGTCACTATCCGCCCATAGCAGATGTATTCCCTTACCTCTTCCAGTGCCTCGCTACCTATCATAAGCTGCTGTTGTCTTCCGAGACTGTTAAACATTAGTTTTCTCCAGATTAATTTTTAGACCAAGACTTCTGCTTTCCCTGTCCAGGTCAGTGAGCATGCCTTGCAATTGATCCCCTGAGTTACTAAGCTTTCAAGCTGTCTTTCAAGCTGTCCCTTTCTTCTTCCTATAACCTGGGTAAGGCTGAACTGAGGAACGCACAACCACGACAGTGAACTGGCAGATTTCAATCCCCAGTCTCATCTATGGAACGCGCATGTTGTCGTAAACGATCATCTGTTATGCATGCGACACGCTTGTTCTTTTCTAGATGCTTCTTACCACACGTGCCTTGTTCCGACTTGCCCTTTCCCACAATTTTTGCACTGCTTGGAAAGTTTGCAAGGAGCAGAGAATACAATGTCGATACCATATTTCCCTGAGATTTTCTTGATATCATGAGAAATGTTATGCAGAGAAGAAACAACTGCATACTTTTTCTCGGAAGCCATTTCTTGGGAGAGAGCCCTATTTTCTGTCTTCCGGAGCAACCGCTCTTATCAGTGTACTCGGAAAACCTGCCATTTTCAATCGCTCTACTTGAGAGACAAAATTAGCATGCAACTTATGAACGCAAAATTTTAAAAGTGCTGATCTCAGGCGGGCAGAAGCTAAACCCCTCTCTATCGCCTAAGAATGGGAAGAGTAGAAAGGTAACAAGGCTTTTTTTCGACCTAGGTTGGAAGGACCAACACGCATGTTGAGCTTGACTAAAAAACAGCTTCAAGTCTATAAACCTAACTGAATTGTTTTTGGAAGCTCCAGAATTATCCAGAATTACTATTGGGCGTCTGGTTACACGTGTCACCTTCTTTATAAGCCATGCTGTTTTCCAATAAAAATTCAGTTGCGAGTACAGTCCTCTCTTGTCTCGCTCCGTCCTGTGTCTGGAGCAGTTTTATTGGCATTGTCTCACCAACTTGCCTACAACATTTCCTTGCTAAATTATCTGTCGCCGAATGTAGGCTATTTTATGTGTTCTTTGGCTCTTGAGGATCAGTGCGCACTGCTCTCGGCAATCATTGCTTCTTCGACGTGCAGAGCTAGGGCTTAGGATGCTTGCCTGTGATAAAACTTGTGCCCCTACGATGTTTCGTCCATGATTTGGATGCTTGGACCAACTGTCGGCCACTAGAAAAGGATTACGAGAATCTTCAAGGCGGAGTGATGAAGGCAAGCCCGTTTCTTTAATGCCTGGCTTCGAAGTGTATGCTTCCAATGCTTAGCTCGTCTGGTTGGAGGCGATGGCGTGACCTCTAGCGTGCAACACAGCAGCCCACTGAGTTCCTATGGAATCGCCTGCGCCAACAAAATAAAGGTAGAAGGAATGAAGTGTGTGCTGCAGCTGTCACTTTCCTCGGCAATGCGTCTGTGTCTGCAGAAGAGGAGGGCGCGCTACAGCATAGTACCTAGTATAGTCTGGAACTGTCGGTGAACAAGTACGAGCTTCTAGCGTCAGTGCACCAAGTGGCTAACAAGGCACCGGCTGATGAGAGGACATGTTGCCTTTTGGAGAGTGTAGAATGTCCGTGCAAGGATTTCACCAAGAAGTTCAGTAGCTCTCAAGTTTTACGTGATAGAGCCTGCCGTTGTCGTGAGGACGACCTTACTCTCGTCCAGGCTGACAAGGAAGGTGGCTTCACCGTGCTTCCAGAGAAACATTGTCAAGAAAAAGGCAAGAGTGCTGTAAGAATTTCAAGGCTCTATCTCTAAAGTCCTCTGAGGTGAAGAGCAGGGCACCTGCTCTTAGAACACCTCAACCTGCAGAAGCTGGCAAAACAGCTCTTGGGGAGTCGTTTGAATGTTCTGAGCATTTTCTTCACCGCAAAGGCTCATAAAGATTCATGCCCATTCAGGGCCATTGTAAAGAAAAGAGGAACCTGGCATGTACAAGTCTGCAAGTTCTTTAAAACCCATTTGAGCGAACTAAAACCAGAAGATTCTTTGAAAATTAGTGGGTCCGACTACCTGTTTGAAGTGTAGAAAGCTGGTGTCGCAGGTGATAACTGTGCGCTGTCCGTCAGTGTTGTGGAGCTGTTGTACTTGGTACCGCATGAAGAACTTTTCGCCGCAGTTAGAGAACTGAAAGACGCTACTGGGACTGTTGCCTTCCAGAATTAGTGATGTATCTCCAAATTCCTTTCTGGAGCTGTTTAGTTTCTATCTTTCTTCTACTATTGTTCTTTTTGTCGGAAATTTGTATGTACAAAAAAAAAGAATTTGTATTCGATCCAGTGTAGCGCCTGTGCTTCGTGAAATTTTTCTTGCTCATTTCAACCGCATGCTTGAGCATAAGCTTACTCATCCCTTCATTGTAAATGTTTTTAGATACGTAGATGATATTTAATTATCATAAAACTTTCACCCAATGAAGTGCAAGCTGAAGTAGCTGAGATTATTAAGGGTTTTTTCAAGTTGTTCTAGCCTCCTTAAATTCACCCTGGAGCTTCCACAAGACCATTCAATTCGGGTCATAGACTTGAAGCTTTTTTTAGTAAACGTCAACATGTGTGTTGGGCCTTTCAACCCAGGTCGAAAAAACCATTGTTGCCTTTCGACTTTTCCCATTCTAAGGTGATAAAGAGGGGTTTAGCTTCTGCCTGCCTGAGATCAGCGCTTTTAAAATATTGCGTTCATAAGTCGCATGCTAGTGTTGCCTCTCAATTGGAGCAATTGTAGATGGCAGGTTTTTTGAGTACACTGTTAAGAGCGGTTGCTCAATGCCTTGGCAAGAAGCTCCGGAAGACAGAAAATAGGGCTCTCTCCCAAGAAATGGCTTCCGAGAAAAAGTATGCAGTTGTTTCTTCCCTGCATAAGATTTCGCATAACATCAAGAAAATCTCAGGCAGATATGGTATCGGCATTATATTCTCTGCTTCTTGCAAATTTTCCAAACTGCGGAAATGCTGGGAAGAGGCAGTTCGGAACAAGGCACGTATGATAAGAAGCATGTAGAAAAGAACAAGCGTGTCGCATGCACAACAGGTGTCGTATATGACATCCTTCACAGTTGTGGGCGTTTTTATATCGCACATACTGGTAGATGCCTTAATGATCCTTGACGAGAACATGCGCTTTCCATAGATGACGCTGGGGGTTCAAATCTACCAGTTCACTGTTGTAGTTGTAAGTTCGTTCCTCAGTTCAGCCATACACAGATTATACGAAGAAGGAAGGGGCAGGTTGAAAGAGAGATTGTAGAGGCAGTAGCTATCTTATGTTCGCAACCCGACGGATGCGTTAGCTCCCCTTCAGTTTCTGTCTTGCAAGAACTGTGGTTGCTTGCCATGGAAGTCCTTTGTTGCATTCTTATATATATGGAACGAGCGGTTTTGTCGCCTTTCATGTTTGTGGTCTTGGGTTGCTATCTTTCTCCTGCGTTATTATTTTCTTTTGTGTTGCTGACGTCTATGTGTTATTCATTTCATTTTATGTTGCTCACTGTCAGCCTTTTCACTTCCACGTGTTTGCCGTCGTTATTATTCTTCCGAGAAGATTCTGTTATCTTCATTTTTTTTTCTTTTACTTCATCCGGCTTACTATTGGTTGTCGCGTTACACGTGCCATCTTCTATTAAAGCCATGCTGTCTTTGAATACACATTCAGTTGCAAGTACTGCCCTGTGTTGGTCGTCTCCCTCCGTCCTGTGTCTGTGGCGGTTTTATTCACAATGTCTCACCAACTGGCCGACAACTTTGCCTTGCTAAATTTGAGTGTAATTGGTCTATGTTTAAGAGCAAACATAAGTATCGAATTAACTAATGTATGCAATTACGTGCCATGCCTTGCACACAACGTTCGGTTTGGTTCAGTACCTATTTATTATCCCTTCTTAATAAAAAAAAGCCTGTGTTCCAAAAACCTAAGCGATTTAACCATTTAGAGTTCTACCTTAAGTAGCCTTATGCAGCTCTCATAGATTAAAATGCCATATGGGAAGCGAAGTTCGTTTCTTTTTTAGTAGAACTCTTCCATAATTATTGAAAATCCTTAGAAGGTTCGGATCATTCTGGGTGGTTCTAAAATAACAAATAATGTTGAACTATAGCGACAGTGCCCCTGTTCCATGTTCACATTGTTGCTCTGTAATAAATGAAATGCTCGCCACGTCTTTTTCGTATGTGTTAATTATTAATCTATTCGAGTCGCCCGCCGATGGGCCCTGTGCGCATGAAATCTTTTAGTGTGTTGCGCATAAGTAAAAGGCTTGAAATTACTTCCTCATGTGCAAATGCCGGCATTAACTAAAAAAATTATGAACACTGAACTGTACAGTTCTACTTCATTGCGATTGACTGCTAAAGCAGTTGTCGTATCTGGCTGGAAGGTGGTCGAGGTAGTGCCGTTGTGTAAATCTAGTGCCGCTCATTCTTCTCTTAACTACAGACTTATATCACTAAGTAGCATCGCCTGCGAATTCTTTGAACGTACCACATACTCAAGTTTAGTTAACTTCCTTTAGTCGAGTGAGTTTCTTTCCGGCTAAAGACCATGGGTTTGGTAAATTATTTTCATGCGAAAGGTAACTGATTTATTTTAACTATGAACACTTCGCTGCTCTTAACATCGGGCTTTCATAGATCCCGTATTTCCAGTCTTTCAGAAAGCATTTGATCTTATCTCTCAGCCGCTACTGTGGTTAAAATTAATCAAATTAAACGTAGATTTCAATATTAGTACCTGGATTAAAAATTTCCAATGCAACGCAATTTTTGACTGCTGATGATTTTGATTTCTCTTCTGTTCTACTTACTTCGGTTATGCCACCGACTTCTTATTTGACCAAAGTGTAAAACAACGTTATAATAATTCTCTCCAGACTCTGACCTCCCCTAGTACTGCAGGGATAATACATACCGCACGTTAGACAGCAGTGTGCGAGCTCAGGATGCCGTCTTCACAATCTCTGATAAAGTAAGCAAACAAAAATACTTCCATCTACGACTACATTTTGAACAAGGTGCGTTGCTCGTCATCTTCGTGGCAGTCATTCGCCTCAAGACAAACTCGTTTCAGGCTTTATAATCGAAATAAAGTAGCATACAAATCTCCATGTAGTTTCATCAGATTTCAGAGAAGAAACGGATTGCGCCCTCATGGCTGGTCTTTTCTAGTAAACAAAAGAACAGAGGACAGAGTTTATAAGTGCATATGCAGATAATCGCACGTTAAAGAAAAATTGAATAGTGCACGAAAAATTTCAGTTTCGCAGCTATGCGTGACTTTTGCTTCTTTCCATCTGAATACAACTGACACGAAATGGCGCTTAATCATGGAGAGCATCGACAATGCTTAACAGCTTGGCTCGCCGCTGTTAAAACTGCACTGTAATTACTGACACAAGCACCGCGAGGACGTTTGAAGGGAAGGCTAGAAACTCGATTTTACTGATCGTTCGAAGCGAACTAACCCAGGGGTTTGTTTCCGAAAAAAAAACTGTCGCTAAAACCATGATGAGGTGGCAAAAAAAGAAAAGTCAGTTTCGCCCGATTCGCAAACTTATGAGATCAAAGGTATGCTGGCCACGCTCACTAAGAGCGTGCAGCAGTTACAACAAGGCTTAGCACAGGTGCAAGTCGCCCTAGGAGACCCGAGGAGAGGCCTAGGCGCGCTGGCCGATCGCATGGACGCCCTCGAGCGTCTGGTGATCCCGAATAATACGTCCGTAACTCCGATGCAGGCCGTTGTTCCGAACGCGTCGGGGACTCAAATCAGGGCTACGAGCACATCGGCACCTCAGAATGGGGGGAACTTCTTGCGTGCACCTGTGCTTACAACGGGTACCCCGGACAATTTATCTAATCATGGATAGTTCCAAAGGGGAGTTCAAAATTTGGCAGTGGAACTGAAGGGGGTACTCCAATAAGAGGGCTCCTTTGCAGCAATATTTAAGGTCGCTATCTAACAAACCACAAGTAATAGCATTACAGGAAACACTCGTCTCTGCCGCATCCCTCTCTGGTTATCGTGCCGTCTCCGTGCAGGCCGAAGGTCGGGGAGTGTGCACGTTAGTTGACAGGAGGCTTACACACTTGTCTCACGACCTGAAGCTGGCGAGTTGCAAGGTCGAATACGTCATGGCGGAGGTTCTGCTCAACACGAGACAACGCAGCCAGCGGAGAAACAGCGTGTTTATACTCAACATCTACAGCAATCCTAGGGACTCGCAACAGCAGTTCAAAACGATACTCAGGAAGTCCGTCGACCTGGCCGGCACCCATCCCTTGGTCGTCGTCGGAGACTTCAACGCACCGTATGGCGTGTGGGGGTACGTCTACGACACGAGCAAGGGCCGGGGCTGTCGCAGAACGCCAACGAAATGGACCTCACGCTCATCACGGACAAGGCGTTTCCCACCCGAATCGGCAGCTCGGTAAGCCGGGACACCACCCCCGATCTGGCGTTCGTGTAGAACGTCGAGGGAGCCGAGTGAAGTAACACCGCAATAAATTTGGTAGCGACCATTATGTGCTCGAGACCCGCTTCGAAGTCACGCGAAGTAAATCCAGACAATTCACTGTCACGGACTGGGACCTTTTTCGCAAGCTCCGCGGCAACGACAGCGCACCCGTCCCCAAAGACCTGGAACATTGGTGTGAGCGAATCAAGAGTGACGCCGAGTCATCCACTAAGAAGATCGTCAGGGACCTGGAGGTAGAAAACGTAGACGGTAGGCTGGCGCATCTGATCGAGGCCAAGCAGGCGCTGCTTCTAAGATGGAAGGGACAAAGGTTTAACCGAAGATTGAGGAAAAAGATCTCCAAGCTTAACAAGGTCATCGAAGATCACTGTCGGACCCTCGGCAAGCAGCAATGGGACGAGGTCTGTGACTCGATCGACGGGCAGATGCGTAACGGCAAGTCCTGCGGCATGCTTAAACATCTCCTGGACGAGGGCAGCACCAGATCCAGTCAGAGACACACGCTCGCCAGAGCCCTTCACGAAGCTACCATATCCTGTTCCGGGGACGAGCTGGTTGCCAAGCTCATGGAGAAATACCTTCCCATAAAGCGTGGAGACGAGGAAGACCGGTTTCCCGACTACCTCGGCCCAGCCCGTCCAGAATTGGACGAAGACTTCACCGTGGGGGAAATTAGGCAAGCTATTTTCGCGCTCAAGGGGAAGTGTGCGCCAGGTGCCGACAGAATCACCAAGAAGATGCTGCGGAACCTTGACGACGGTTCGATCGCATACCTCACCGAGAAGATCAACAAGACGTGGAAAAACGGCAGCGTCCCAGAGCAATGTGAGACCGCCAACGTCGTCCTGATCCCCAAACCCGGCAAGGCTCCGAACATGGACAACCTCCGACCGATCTCTCTCACCTCCTGCGTTGGGAAAGTGGCGGAGCACGTCGTCCTCAACAGACTAAACAGATACCTCGAAGAAAACAACATCTATACTCACAACATGATTGGCTTTCGTGCCGGCCTCTCGTCGCAGGACGCCATGAAGATGATCAAACATCAAATCATCGATGGCAGTACCAGAGACACCAGGGCCCTGCTCGGACTCGACCTCGAGAAAGCGTTTGACAACGTTCTCCACGAATACATTCTGGCCTTCGTGGCAGACCTCAAGCTGGGCCCCAGGCTATATAACTACGTCCGTTCGTTCCTGACGGGGAGGAAAGCGAAGCTGCGGATCGGCGACTTTGTCTCCGACGAGGAGCTCCTGGGCGCACGGGGCACGCCGCAAGGCTCGGTCATTTCGCCTGCTCTCTTCAACATCTGCATGATCGGCCTCTCGAGGAATCTGGCCCAAGTTGAAGGAATCAAACACACCATCTACGCAGACGACATCACCATCTGGTGCACCGGCGGTAGCGAAGGGCAAGTGGAAAGTGCCATGCAAGAGGCGGTAGACGTCACGGAGCAGTACCTGCTACCCACCGGACTTAGATGTTCCCAGACCAAATCTGAGCTTCTCCTTTATAGAAAAGAAAAAGGCCGCAGACCCAAGGGCTGGAAACCGGTGTCGGAAAGTGACATTCACCTGTTCACTCGGAGCGGTGACCCGATACCCAGGGTCGACACCATCAGAGTCCTGGGTATGTTCATAGAATCACGCGGCGGCAACGGCACTGCGTTACGCAAGATAATTGCGAAAATGGACAATGCTTTTCGCCTCGTCCGAAGGGTCACGAACAGACATCGTGGCCTCAAGGAGGACAACCTGCTTCGGCTCATCAATGCCTTTGTGCTGTGTCACTTCACCTACATGGTGGCCATGCACAACTGGCCCAGAGCCGAGCGGGAAAAGGTTAATGCCCTCATTAGAAAATTCTTCAAGAGAGCCCTCGGGCTGCCCGTCAGAACGCATACAGAGGACCTCCTTCGGCTCGGCATACACAACACCATGGAGGAGATGGCCGAGGCTCAGGAACGGGCCCAGCTAACTCGGCTGTCCACCACGCCGGCCGGCAGGCGTATCCTCGAGGAGATCGGTCTTGCACCAACCAAGAACTTGGCTGAAGACACCCAAATCCCCAGAGAAATAGGGGAGAAGATCGTGGTCGCCCCTTTGCCCCGTAACGTTCATCCCGTTCACAACGCAGGTCGTCGCAAGGCAAGAGCATTTAATATACTAAAGCAAATAAACAAGGACAAAATCGCAGCAAGCTTCGTGGACGCAGCTGCATACCGAGACGGCAAGGCTTTTGCGGTTTCCGTCATTGACACGCTGGGCAAAGTCATGAACTGTGCTTCCGTCCGGACGACGAACCCAGAGGTGGCCGAGCAAGTGCCCATTGCACTCGCCATGCAAGACGGTCGGAGAGACAGGGTGTATAGCGATTCGAAAGCCGCCATCAGGGCATTCCAGAAAGGCCGGGTAGCCCGGCAGGTAGTTCGAATTCTGAAAGGCGCCAAACAGGGCAACACCTCCATGCACTCGATCCTTTGGTTCCCTGCACACGTCGGGGCGATTGAGGGGGTTCCTCTGAACCTCAACGAGTCTGCCCACGAGGCTACGCGTGGCTTTACCGACCGCGCTGCCCTCGGATCGGGCGACTCTCTCCCCGGACACAGAGACGCTCCTCTCACACACAACGAAATCACGAAATTCTTTTACTTGGAGAGAAGGGTTTTCCCCCCGCCTCACTCCAAGCAAAGCAGGCCGCAGGCGGTCACACTAAGACTTCTGCAAACGAGCTCGTACCCAAATCAGGCGTCCCTTAATAGCATATATCCCGAGATTTATCCGAATTGTTCTTGCGTGGCCTGTGATGAGGTAGCTACGTTGCCTCATATGCTCTGGGAGTGCGGGTCGCTGGGCCCGAAGTTCACCAAGGAAGAGTGGGACGCGCTCTTGCGAAGTCCTGTTTTTGAGGACCAAATCCTGGCCGTCCAGCGCGCCCGCGATCGGGCTGGCAGACTAGATCTGTCAGTCCCATCGTGGGATTAGCCGGGTGCGCGTTTTATCGCGCTTTGCTAGACCAAATAAAAGTTTATTCACTCACTCACTCACTCGCTCGCCCGAAAGTCGAAGCAGTCATTGCGTTAACAAATTATTAGACAACTATACGTAATAAAGTTAACTGCGAGTCGGCCTAGTTGGAACATATTCATATTTATACTTTTTGTGCGCAAACAAACAGGGACGAAGAATAGGGGCAACACAAGGACGAGCGCTTTCTAACAACTGGTTTTATTTTTGAAGAACTACTTTCTTAAATACCCACAGAACTGCGCGATCTAGAGAACAGAGCACGCCTACAGCGCATATGATACCCGCTGATCTGCGCGATCAAGTCAAAAGAGCAACGTCAATATTACATATAACACTTGTGAATAAAAAAAAAAACAAGACGTGGACAAAAGCCACCCGGTCATACTAAAAACAGCAACGGGCATAAAAACAACCACTTACAATAACATGCGTTAAAGATGTGATGATAGAAGCGAATTTTCTTCATCTAACAATGAAACAGAAGGATGGCTGATGCATCTTTCTTTTTGTTTTTCAATCCAGTATGCTTCCACGATTTCCCTAGCGGTTTGATTCCTATGCCTGTACAAAATGTCTAGTACGCATGTCTACTACGCTATACCTAGTACGCATTTGGCAATGCATTGCCAAGAACATGGTTGCTCCCCTTGTGTTACTAGCACAGACATTTTGTACAGGCATAGGAATCAAACCGCTAGGGAAATCGTGGAAGCATACTGGATTGAAAAACAAAAAGAAAAATGCATCAGCCATCCTTCTGTTTCATTGTTAGATAAAGAAAATTCGCTTCTATCATCACATCTTTAACGCATGTTATTGTAAGTGGTTGTTTTTATGCACTTTGCTGTTTTTAGTATGACCGGGTGGCTTTTGTCCACGTCTTGTTTTTTTTTTTAATCACAAGTGTTATATGTAATATTGACGTCGCTCTTTTGACTTGATCGCGCAGATCAGCGGGTATCATATGAGCTGTAGGCGTGCTCTGTTCTCTAGATCGCGCAGTTCTGTGGGTAATTAAGAAAGTAGTTCTTCAAAAAAAAAAACCAGTTGTTAGAAAGCGCTCGTCCTTGTGTTGCCCCTATTCTTCGTCCCTGTTTGTTTGCGCACAAAAAGTATAAATATAGTAAAGTTAGTCGTTTCATCAGCTGCATAAACGGCTGCTGGCGTTCGCTTACTAGCAAAATTCAGAAACCCGTTTTCATGCGCACACGGGCAAAGCCGTGCACTATCTCACTCGATGAGCGCGGACACTCGCTGTCAGAACGCCGGCCTGATGAAGAGCGGCAACAGCAGCGGCGAGCGGATTCGCCCTTCGTGCTGGCTCTTGTTTCAACGCGAACTGGGTGCGCGAGCAAACAGCGCACTCGACGTCATGAGCTATCTTAGGTCCGCTAGCCTTCGAACCCACCACAGATTGCCTTCAAGCGGCTGAGCGCGCGGGCGCCCTAGTTTGAGAACAAGAGAAGCGCTGTAGCCTGCCCCTTCAACCCGCCCCCCTTCTAGCCAGCAATAATCTTTCCGCTCACCCCTTCAGCGCATGAGAACACGGCACGCACCTTACACATCTTGCTGCCTTGCACGTGCAAGAAGACACCGCCGCATCAGGCCAACATCCTCGCGTCACCCCATCCCCTCGCAACTATCATCCACTCACACTTATAGCATACGGTGAACCGACCAAGGAAGGTAAAGAAAAACTGCTGCAGTGGAAGCTCCTGTAGCTTCTTGCAAGGAAAGGTGAAGCCGCTTCTTGCCCCTCCTTCACCTGAAATAGAGCCTTGTTGGGTGATCTCCGCTTACAAATTAAGTGATTCATTCCCCATGTTTTCTTTTTTTTATGCGTGGAACTGTTTTCAGAAATATGCGCTCATTTTAGAGAGAGACGCTCTTAAATGAAAGATGTTAAGAGGTATCAGTATCGTAAGCTTGGTGTTCTCAAACTAGAAAGAAAGGCCTAGAGCCCTTTCTTACCTTTCTAAATATTTTATTTATACTTGCGAAACACTAGCAGACATGCTAGAGTATCACTTTGAAGCCACGTATGGATCTATTCTTGATGACTGCTATGAATGAAAGATGTGTTGTCAGGCAACACACCGCATTGAAATTGTTGACATAGGGACAATAGACCTCAGTTTTATTTGCGCTCTCATGTTGGCTCATTTATGGCGGCTTTCAACTTGCGATACACAAATGTATGTTTTTAACTTTAGAAGCACTCGCTGCAGTCAGACGTGCAAGCCGGTGCGCCGAGGTAACTTCTAGAACATCCATAAAGCACGGAGAAATATTCTTCATAGCTTTCTCTGGAGTATTGATCGGCATTATTGCCACTACCGAAATGATCTGCCGACAGTTCTTATAGTGACACGCCGTCAAGTTCGCTTGGCAAAATTGCTGCCGACTCTAAGTTTCATCATTCATTTATCTCTGGGAAATATTAACGTGCGTCTTTGCTTACAAAGTCCGAGGAAGACTCACAAAGCGGCTGAAAATTAAAATAAGCAAACAACACACGACCTGCGTTTATCGCAGTATTCCGCCCGCACAGATATGCGGGGGCGAATAATGTGTCGTCAAGGATCAATATGATTGTCCTAACATGGAAACAGGCGAAGTCTCGCTTTTGTGCTCTGCGTGCCTTTGCAAAATAATGTCAATATTACATCGGCAGACGGACCCTTCAATTCTAAAACGGCATCATTCTTTTGCTTTGTTGGCGAAAAAATGCAGCTGGTCATGAACCGAATGTTTTCTACGGAGTGGATGAAATACAAAACGATAATTATAGGGGAACCTCAACAGAGAGCAAAACATAAATCGAGACATCTGGGTATTTATTTATTTATTTATTTATTTATTTATTTATTTATTTATTTATTTATTTATTTATTCCGCAATAATGTTAGCCCTTTCCTCAATGTTTGAGTGTGGGGAAAATGCCTAACTAAGTAATCATACCAGACATGAATTATTTTCTAACCCGGAACAAAGCAATATTAAATAATATAGGCACAGATTATTTCACAAGTGTTCAGGCTACAAAAGGTCCTCCCAGAGGTTCAAGATTTCTTGCAAGAGAGGGGACAGAATCCGAATTCGTAGAGAGATCCAGGTCAAGATTGTTTCAATATAGAATTGTTTTAGCGATGAAGGAATACTTTAACACGTAAACTCTGGGCGAGTACGGCATAAGAACATGAACATTAGCTGTTCACTGAGAAGCTCACTGCTTGCTACATTTAAGAACGCTCTATAGGAGTTGGTCGAATAGGTGAACGCGGATTTGCTATTTTTCGCAAGATGCGCGGGAACGATTTAGGGATCTCCGTTCTGAATAAACCTCTATAAAGTTTAGATAAAGTTAAGACACATATTAGGTAGAAACGAAACTTACACCAACCTAAAGAGTACTTTCATATTCAATGTAGGTGAACTCAAGTGCCAAAATGCTGATGACTAGTCTGGAGGTCGCAGCGTGGCTACACACAACACATTCGTTTTGCGGGAGAAGCGGTTGAGAGACCGTAGCGGGCTATATGTTCTGTCGATGGTGGCGATATGGGTTTCTTGATCGGTAATCATGGAATAGTATCTGAATAGCGCAGCAAAACACGGACACAAGAAGAAATGAAGGCGAAGGCAAGCGCTTGTCTTCGGCTTCGTTTCTTCCTGTATCCGTGTTTTGCTGCGCTATCCAGACGCTATATGTCCTGACCTCTCATCAAAAGTGTAAAAATCGCGTGGCTTCCTTTCGTTGCTTTAGGCGTTTTCTGACAAATAAAGACTATAAGAATAGCGGGAACGTTTTGATATCATAATACTGAACACCATGTGCAATGAGAAAAACATTTTCTTTACTGATACTTCATCGGGCGAACATAGAAGTGCATTGAGCTATCGGAGCCCACTACAGTCACTTGCTGTTGGCCTGTGATACCATGCTGTCTATTGTGCGTCGATCTTTTTCAGGTGATCTTTTATATCGTGCTTCTTTATGTCATTTCTTGCAATATCCCATCTGAAATTAACACTTCTAGAACCAGCACGACAAAAGGGGTGTTGTTGCATTGAATTGTGCGGTTTTGGAATTGTGTTATACTCTTCACCATTCCTCCTGCTTGTGCTGCTCAGTGTGCTCTTCATGGCCGAATGAAAGCTGGATGGCCCTAGGACGAATGATAGTAGCGTTCGGCTTGTCATTTTACAGCAAAGCTGTATATCACTAAGATCCCTGTATCCCTACGTCTCCGCATCCAAAAACTCATCCAATCACAACGGGAGGCGCTCGCCGCGAGAGCCGCAGGGTTTCTTGCAGCACCACCAGATGACACTCGCCTCTTCATATGCGCTGCAGTGTAGGCGCCGAACGCGAGGGAAAATGAAAAAAAAGAACCAGAAAGCTCGCTTTCACGCATAGCATTCGCCGCAGGCGTTTCCCGGTAAAGATTCCGGTTGGATAACCTGCGGTTGCCGGGAAGGGGCAACTGTAGTACACGGAGCAGGGAGTGACGTAACTACACTTTCCTATGTAAAATAACCCACCTGACAACTGATTTCATTTGTGTTCCCATAGCGCTATGGAGAGGCTACGCGTAGTTCAGACTCCCGGAGAGCAGCGTGAACACGATGAACGGCGACGGGAACAGCAACGTCAATATGCACAACGGCGTCGTGCTCATGGTAGCCAGGACGCAGCGATTCCAGCCCAAAGCAAGCCATGAACAGTAAGAATGCCTGAAGAGCAGCGCGAATACGATGAGCTAGGAAAGTAACAGTACAACAGCGTCGTGCTCAGGCTTCGCAGAACCTAGTACAAGGCTGCGTCACATTTGTATATCGGATAACGTGATACGACAGCTTCGCTGGCCAACCACCTTCACAGCGTGGATTAGAGCCCATTTCTTTCTTGCGTACGTTTTGTTAAGCTTACGGTTCTGGCATTAGGCATCAACCGACTAGCGTGAGAACAAGGTAGGATCTTTTGCCTGAAGCTGCTTGTTATACGCGCACTTACATAACAATACATAATTTTACGTCACAAACACACCTTCTATAATTTAGTTCTGCAGCTCTAAGCGCGTCGCAAGGGCGGGTCGCTAGCAAAAGCCGGGCACCATGTACTAAACAAATTATGCAGAACATATTGTGGGAATCGATATGATGCAAAGCATTTTCAGACAGCTGGCTATGCTGCATGATTTGCGGTTCTTCAAAGCATTACCAGGTGTAATCCAAGTCATTTGATGTATGCGGTCTTTTCCCAAGCTCCCGAAGTGTCTTCATAGGCTGGATCCATTTTTAAAGGTACAAGTGCCATCAAAAGTTTCCCGCTCGGAGGTGACACTATGGTGCCGCCTTTGTCTCGGGATGGCATTTACGAAAGCCTACTCGTTCCACATTGAAATTGGGGATACGCCCATGTTCGACTATTGTGGAACCGCAGAAACGATTAAATACATATTATGTATCTGTTCCCAATACGACGTCGAGCGTGAATCTCTCTGGAGAGCATTGAACCAGCTTGACTCTAGACCAATTTTGGTAATGGAAATCCTTAGACCATGGCCGTACGCGTCGATGGCACAGAAAGCCACGAAAGCGCGTTTGAAATACCTCAAGTCGACAGGTCTTGGCAACCGTGTTTAGATTGGGTGCGAGCCTTCAAATGTGCGCAAAATTGTGCTCTCTCTATCTCCATCCCCATACGCCTTCCCCCTGCACAGGGTGGAAAACCGGTCGTGCGTCTGGTTAACCTGCCTGCCTTTCGTGTCTTCTATTTGTCTCTCTCTTTCATCTCGGGCATGCCTGTCATGCATATTATTGCCATGACCTCTGTGTCGTGCCATATCAGTCGTGTTCTGTCATGCATACCCTGAAACCACCAAGATGGAATAATGACCACGAGAAACCTAGTGCCTCAAGCTAGCAGACAACTTAGATGAATTGAATGGTACAGCAGGACAGACAGACACCAACAGACACCGACAGACACCGACAGACACAGATAGATAGATAGATAGATAGATAGATAGATAGATAGATAGATAGATAGATAGACAGACAGACAGACAGACAGACAGACAGACAGACAGACAGACAGACAGACAGACAGACAGACAGACAGACAGACAGACACAGACAGACAGACACAGACAGACAGACAGACACAGACAGACAGACACAGACAGACAGACACAGACAGACAGACACAGACAGACACAGACAGACACAGACAGACAGACAGACACAGACAGACAGACACAGACAGACAGACAGACAGACAGACACAGACAGACAGACACAGACAGACAGACACAGACAGACAGAGACACAGACAGACAGACAGACACAGACAGACAGACAGACACAGACAGACAGAGACACAGACAGACAGAGACAGACAGAGACACAGACAGACAGACACAGACAGACACAGACAGACAGACAGAGACACAGACACAGACAGACAGACAGAGACACAGACACAGACAGACACAGACAGACACAGACAGACAGACAGAGACACAGACACAGACAGACAGACAGAGACACAGACAGACACAGACAGACAGACACAGACAGACACAGACAGACACAGACAGACAGACACAGACAGACAGACACAGACAGACACAGACAGACAGATCTGGTAGTCGAAACCTGATTATTAACTACATTTTTCATTTACTACTATTTGGTTTCTCTTTTACTACTACTATTTGGTTTCTCAAAGGCATTTCCACGGGGTTGTTGCTAGGCCGAGCCAGTGAGGTATTAACATCTTTTCACGTGTGCACAGAAGCCAACCGTTCGTTAATTGAACCCCAAATGACGAATGCTGGTTTCCTTTCTGCCATAACACCAACTGGCGATGAATCACCGGCTTCTTTTTTAAATGAAAAAGTCAATTTCGCCCGAAAGGCGAAGCACCGATTGCGATAGCGAATTAGTAGGCGGCTATACGCAGTAATGATAGCAGTTATATCGGCCGTATGAATCTGGAAACATCCGTTTAGTAACTAAATTAACAAGCACGGTGTCAGCGCGCACAAGCAAACATGAACACATTACACTCGGCGCGGGCACTCGCTGTGGAAACGCTGGTGTGAGCAAGCGCGGCAGCAGCAGCGAACGAATTCACCGTCGTGCGGTCTGTCGTTTCAATGCAAGAGCGTCGAGAACACAACGCGCACAAATGTGTCAGCCGTCTGCAGATCCCTTTCAAGATACCGCGCGCACGACGGCGCCAGGCCGTGGAAACTACGCACTTGTTGGCGGAGTCGAAGCCACTCCCTTCCCTCCCACGTTTCCTCCCCGCTTTCCTCCATACATGGAGCGTGAAATTGAGCCGCGGTAGTCAGTTCTCCTTGCGCCCGGTAGCGAAATGCGCAGTTGCTGCGGTAACACTAGGTAGCACGACGCCGCCCCTACACTGCGTCCCTCCCATCCTCTCACGGTCTTTCGCGCTACGGAAGATGGCGCGTTTGCTCTCCGCTCTCTGCCTTTGCGCTGGCCAGATTGTGCCGCGATCGTATGTTGGCCTCGCGTGCTTTCACTGGCACATACGGCATACGACGCGCGGCGATAATGTAATCGCCCTTGGACTTCAACGGAACGTCACAGCAATGCCGACAGCGACGGCGACGGCAAAAATGCCCCTGGAGTGTCCATATAATTGCTAGCGCAATAAAATGGACGCATTCCACGCCTTCTGACTTGGCAAACAATTACCTCAGTCGGCATATACCGCTCTCTGAACGAGACGGTGAGCAACCCCTATTCAAATGTAACTGCATTCGCGAACATATGAACGTTCATGTCGGCGCATAACGGCAACTATATTCAAGAGTGTCCATAATTCTTTCTGCTAACTTCTCTTGGCAAGTTCAATAGTTCAACACATTTTGCTGCTGCCTAGGGGTCTTGGCAAACATTTGTGCTGTGCTCGGAGACCGGTAATTTATTGCTGGTATTGCAAAAAATGACACAACCTAGAGTACTAATTACATCGCGGAAGAGCAGAAACCCCATCGAGCGCCCAGAATGACATGCACTATCACTTGGAGCAAAGGTTCTTCAAAATACCATCACGCGTGCTACTCCAACCAGCATATTTCGATCACGTGAAAATGATTGTAATCTCAGAACACTTTGCCGGCCTGTACATTCTCGCCACAAAGTTCTACGGCGCACATTCAGCATGAAAGGTCAAGCAAACACTTTTCTGTACTGTTTTTGTTTTATTCTCCAGCCACAATAAGTTACTAACGGGTTAAGGATGGTGTTGGCGCAGCTGCAACCTGAGATACGCACACCATGCAATGGCAGCCATCTTGTCTAGCGCACGATGTACAAGAGACGTTCCTGTATCACTTTCTAAGCGGCTGGAGTACACGTTGAAAGCTCCCCCGAACAGCTATGTTAGTTTGTCCTTAAATGGGATCATGATTGATCCGCTTCTGCCCAGTGTACCTGCTCACTCGCGTGCATAAATCAAGAAGCGATGAGTCTGGTGCCGGGCTCAGAGAAGCAAAGACTAAGAGCGTCATTTGCACACTCTGTCTGATCCTTATTCACTGGTAAGAGCACAGCCTCACCTCCGCGCCCCCCCCCCCCCCCCCCCCCGTCTCCCTCTGTACCTACTTAACGCACACCAGCTGGGCTAATGCGCGAAGCAGCGCACGTTCATGCAAGGCGTGGAGAGCTGAGGCAGCAACTTGTAGCCTGCCGCTAAAAGGCTTTCGATCCACATTGAGTTCAGTACAGTAAATGTCGCGGCACGACTCAGTGAACAGCCAAATTACAAAGATAAAACGAACTTCGGAACAAAAACAAGCATCTAGGAGTGGCAAATTGCAACTTCAAAATTATATGTAAGTGATACCCTGTAATATCGTTGATACAGTTTGTTCTGTTTGTTGAGGCGTATTGACACCGATGAACAAAACTCGTGCACAGTTGATAGAAAAATCCATTATATAATATTACCGCGTAACAAATCAGGAAACACTTTGTGAGCAAGATATGGCAGGCTTTACAAAACAGTCATTTAATCTACAAACACGACATCTGAGAAATATGCGACAGGCCGCGCCATCTGTACTTTGTGTTTTGATTACAGTCCAGGGCTCCATTTTGGTTTGCTATGAGTGTTAGGCAAGTGTGAGCTCATTAAACGTTTAGTCGAATTTCCCATTCCCATTTTACTTCTGCAATCCTCTTTTATTAGTCGACAATATAGAGTGTATATTGTCACGCCTAAGGATTTCGTTATTTAGAGAAGTATTTGCAGGATGCGGCGAGTTTCAAGAATGAACATCCGGTGTTCAGACTAGATGACTTACTGCGGCACTAAGAGTGAATGCAAACATTTCTGCTTTAATGGTTCACCTATTATAACTTAACACCATACGCCAAATCTGAAATGTTGCGTATAGTTTGCGAATTTGTACTTGACTTACGATATTGCGAGGATTGCGGCAGACTGTTCGCTGAAGAGTTTCACTAGTAAGTCTCGGTACCTTCCACTGGAAGTATTTTGATAGTGAAGGAAAAAAGTGGGATGCTTTCTCCGAGCAAGTTTGTATAGACTGGTTTCTTATGTAGGGGATATCGATAACTGCAATGTCGCTGGGACGCCCAAACAACATTTTTGTCAGTATGTGCGGTGCAAAATTTGTTACTGTTTTTGAGCTGCAAATAAACGTAAATTCTTGTCGATAATGTACGTATGTAGCCTTGAAGAAGCGTACGTTCAGGGCGAGCATTAAAACGAGTCGTGCTAATGAACCCCCCTCCCTAACTTATCCCGTCTTCTCTGCTCCTTTACGGTGTCGTCTCCAGAGGTTTCTACTAATTTTAACGTTTGTAGATTGGCACGTTTTCTTACTTGACTATCAATACACCACGCAACAGGGACAGGTTGTTTCAATGCGGATGGTTAAAACTCATTACAACTCAGACGTCCTGGCATTAACAAGAAAGGGTGCACTCATGGTACCTGTGCGATTGAGGTCGTTGCTGTTAAATGGGACTTTATAACGCAGACCGTTCGCCGAAGAGTTTATGCCATCAAGGCGTGAATTATTAAGTATGTGTCACTTCTGAAAAAAAAAAGCGATGTGACTCCACAAAACAAGAAAAAGAAAGGTAGCATACCCCAAACGTAGCTTCACTCAAGCAGACTTCTCGTCTAGCCTTTACAGCTTTATCGACCTTTCTTTGTGAAACCAAAGCACGTGAAATCTCCGTCAAGCACAATGGGTCTACAGGATCTATTTCTGCTGGCATTTTATTCTAGCAAATCTTTTCAACCGCCTCTCAAAAGCACGTAAATTGTATTCCGGGGCTATTTTATTAGTTCACCGTCGCGCCTCTCGTTGAATTTATATCCTACATTTCCATTTGATTTTATTCAAAGAGCGTAGCCCTTCTCTACATTATTGTCATGCTGAAGAGAATGCAGTAAAATCCAGACGAACAGTCAGTGAGAACCACAGCTTGAAGCAACGCATATCTTTTCGCATTAATGGTTCTATTTCTTCCCCTATTGCTTTTTTTTCAGATGTTCTTATGCTTTGGCGTGGAAGAGATGGCTTCAATTTTTTGTTAAGGGCATGCCTTCAATCATCATTTGGTTGCCTCTTTATACTACGACTCATCTTCGTGATCTCCTATCCTATTCCGAGGGTTGATGTGAAAAATATATTAAAGAAGTACCATACATTGATGACGAAATATGAACATGATTCTAAATTAAGGAGCTCACCTCTACTGAGGCATCTACAGACGTCCGAAGAGTAGTCTAGCGACCGACAGCTGAACTGTACAATGATGACATTGTTCCATCATGGCATGCAAAAATAATAAAGGTCAAGACAGATAAGCGATAGCAGAAAGGCAAGAATCTTAAGCAGGCAGAGCCCGGTTATCCACCCTGTAGTGCGAGAAAGGGGAAAGAGACGTAAATGAGGAGAGAAGCTCACAGTTTGCACAAACAAACCATTGTTCAACGTTCCGTTTATCACAAGAGGTTATACAAGCTGGTGCATTTAAATAAGCGCAGCAACAATTTTGTGGATTTAAACTGTGAACACGTATGAGTCTATGGTCCCAGAAATTTCTCGTCTGAAAACAACGTGTCATCTTATTTCCTTCAAGCTGATCTTCACAATGGTATAGGAAGCTTTCTTCTACGCCACAAGTGTTACAATTTGCGCCGTAAGCCATTCCTGTTAAAAACGAATATACGTTAGTCAAAGTAACCGCTATTTGCCCGCGACAAAATAAGGTTCGCTCGCGTCCAGTGAAACGGCGCGAAAATTAGTTACGTTATGTGTCCACGGCGTGTAGGCGTTCATTGGGTAACACTGGTGGGTTCCATTTCCCTAATGTGACAGCATAGGCAGTTCTAGTGAGGCGCCGCACTGCGTCCATTTTACAACGGAATCGAGGTGATCTCTTCTTCCCCATGTGCCTCACGGGTACCTTTGTCAATTCCTTCTACTGTAGATGATATCGCCGAGGCCCGGTAGTAATTGAAATATTGTGTTTTGTCCTTTGCAAATCACTTGCTGGTATACCGTAATCTCGACACCGGTTTTTCTTGAGGGCCAGGAGGCAGAACAGACAAGCAGTGAAATTTTTGGGAGTTTGTAAGAAATCATAAATGAGTTAAAGCGCTAAAAGTGAAAACACATGAAGGAAAGCCAGACAGGACATGCGGCTGTCCTGTCTGGCTTTCCTTCATGTGTCTTCTTTTCTTGCGCTTTAATTGAAGTTAAATTATGGGGTTTTAGGGGCCGAAACCACTTTCTGATTATGAGGCATGCCGTAGTGGAGGACTTTGGAAATTTGGACCACTTGGGATTCTTCAACGTGCAACTAAATCTAAGTACACGGATGATTTCGCATTGCGCCTCCATCGAAATGCGGCCGCCGTGGCTGGGATTCGATCCCGCGACCTCGTGCTCAGGAGCCCAACACCATAGCCACTGAGCAACCGCGGAGGTTTTTTGTGACGTTAAGATGAAGCTTTAGCTCGGATGCTCCTATCTAAATACATGTAAAAGGAGAATTCGTTTTTCTCGGCAACCACTGCACCACATTTGACAAGGTTTGTTGCATTTGAAAGAAAAACTTAAAATGTAGCGACTGCTGGTTTCGAATTGTTGATTTAGGTCCTCATTTTTTAATTAAAATTGGTGAAAATTGAAAATTTTCTATACACAGAAATATCAAGCTTACAGCTTTAACTCAGCAACGGAAACTGATAGTACAATTCTGTGAATTGCATGTAATAGTGCATCTAAAGCGGACAAAATTGCTATGTTACACATGAATCTAAAAAAAACATGGTAATATGTAAATACAGCTTTTGCAGAACCTTTGTACACAACGTAACAAATTCATGTAAACTTTAAAATGACATACGGAATTTGTCCGTTTTTAATGGTCTAATAGAGGCCGTTTACATAATCGCGATAGCTGTTCTTGATGCAGAGCTATTGGTTTGTAAACTTCGTGCTTGTATTTTTTTGAAACGTCTGAATTATTGAAATTATTTTTAAACAAAATTCAAGCCCTAAATCAAGATTCCGCTTCCAACAGTCACTACAATTTAGTTTTCTCTCTCACATGCAATAAACTTCATTAAAATCGGTCCACGGATTATCTCAGAAAAACGTTTTTGCGTTTTACATGAATTTGAATAGGTCGCGTCGGAGTTGGGCCCGAGCTAAAGCTTCCTCTTAAGTGGGGTATGAGGTTAAGTGAGGTATAAGCCAGGGCTGATAAGAGAGCTTCTAGAGCTGCCTTTTAATTGCACGATATAGCTAATAAACTTGATCAGTGCTGAATAGGACGAGCGTGAAGCGACGAGGATCAAGAAAGAGAACCCGTGAGTGCCTACCCTTCTTGGGGCCGTTTACCTAGTCCGCCATTCGCCGCCATTAAATCATTCATCCTCTCCGCTTAAATTCCAGAAAATAGAGAACATTTACTTTTACCGAAATATACGGGGTGATTGCTTTCAAGTTTTAACGGAATCTTAAAAATCGTCAACAGCGGATCGCATAATCCTTGTGCCTGAGCTGTAATGTTAGAAGAGGCGGACAGTATTATCACGAGAAATCAAATTACATCTTTAGCGAATTGCCAAGAATTCACTAATGACTTCTTACTTACATTACGGCACATATTCCAATTAACCAATTGAAGCCGTTGAGATTGCAAGACCTATTCGCTTGAAATGGTTTACCTGGAGGGGACCATTTTCGAGATATTATTGCGGCGAAGCTGTTTAAGGCTAGGGTTCCGTGAAATTTTCATGTGTACACATGAAACGCACGTTCGAAAAAAAAAACTATCATCAGCAATTGCTTGTGCCCCTGCTCGGCAGTTCGTCGTCTTCTTCCAGAGCTGGCGCCGTTGCCGCTCATCATGCCGGCGTTCCCACACTGCCCCTCGCGCTCGTGTCACTGCTCGTGCCTTCGTCGTCGTCTTCTTCCACAGCTGGCTCAGATTGCACTCATCTTGCCAGCGCTCTCATATTGTCCTTCCTGGCACTGACGGTACTGGATCACTGCCAGCCGGTGCTCTGATTTCGGTCTCACATTGTTTGCCTCAATGTACGACTTGTGCCTTCGTGGTCGTCTTCTTCCACAGCTGGCTCCCATACCATTCATTGGGCTAGCGTTCCGGTACTGCATCTCGCACTTCTAAAGCGCTGAGAACACTGTCCCACTACCAGTCAGTGTGGTGATGTTGGTCTCAACTTCTTTGCCTCAATCTATCGCGAAATGAAAACACCAATGTTTATAACGAATGTGTATAATGAATGAACGCGAATGTATAAATACCAATGTGTGCGCGTATCTTTCGTCACGATTACCGCCGATCAAAACAATGTGTTCGTACCTCTGTTCCAAATTCTGGTTCACCTCTTTGTCGTTTGCTACACAGCTTCGCTGGTCATCCACTTTCCCATAGTAGAATGGCTCATGATTTTTTTTTTCTAAAGTATGTGACGAAACAAATGGACCTTCTTGTTACTTTTGTTCTTCAATGCATGAAAGAGCGTTTTGTTGAAGAAGGGAGTGCGGCCAGTTTGATGATGCATACCTCCAAACTGGTGTAGAAATTCATTCCACGTGGATAGGCCTCGCCAAGTCGCCGGTTACAGTTTGTAACATCGCATATGTGCCGTAAACTAATTATTTAGGGAGCTAATTAACGCTTTTTGCTAATTAGTCAAAATGTGTTTTGGTTTCTCTTGCAAGTAATGTCCGCCTCTATAAATATGCAGCTCCAGGATCAGAATCAGTGTATCTATAACAGGAAATTTTGTAAAATTCCGAAAAACTTAAAAATGATCACTCTATAAAAAAATCAGTTTTCTGCACTAGCTGACCACTTATGCATGTCTGTCATCTACTCACGACCGCCAGACCGCTTACTGAGGATGCCGATTACGTTTCTCACATCATTAAATGGCATGCCCCAAGTTTTAAAGAGGCGCTTGCTGTTGCAGATAACTCCAATACAGCAATTTGCGGAAGACAAATGTATTCTACCATAGTTCGCCATCAAACTTTAGCTGCTTAGATGCAGCTATACGTTCAGGTTAAGTGGTTAAGTAGAACAGACGTCATGCGGATGTTGGTGCATAGCACCACCCTCTTACTGCAGCTATCGTGGCGCGGTCTCTTCCGCAGACAATGCGTTGCGATAGCGTACCTTTCTACTGCCATAAGTAGCAAAATGCATCCAACGTCCGCCGACAAAAAAAAAAAAAAAAAAAAACACCTTCTACGTGTAAGTCGTATCGTGCTTTGTGGATTTATTTTGCGTGCTTTCTTTCTCGGTCAGCGCTTTCTATATAAGAGCTAGCTTGCTCGCAGCGTTTTGTCGATAAAAGGCCGCCTTTGTCCCATTTGATCCCTTACCACTGGCCTTCTTCTGCACCCTCTCGTTTCCATTTTTTGGCATCAAGAATATCCGCTTTCACTTTTTGCCTGAAGCGAAGGGAAGATTGAAAAATAATCGTGTCAAAAAGCGACATGATAGAATACGTCTACGACTCTGGAGACGAGCGATCGAAAAAGAATAAGCGCAGAACAAATGCATAAAAAACGCTTTAGAAAGGGGGCGCAGTGAGGACACCAGCGTGTTTGGATCCTTTCCTCGCTCCCTCCAGTCAAGCCGCTCTAGAAACAGTTTGTTTTTATTCGAACAGGCCTTGGCAGCCAGTGTCGGACGAAGGGATACTGTATGCACAGCCACCGTCCAGCTGTGACTGCCGATTTGAACTAGATAAGGCAAGCAGCTGGCGCTACGCCTGGAAAGGTAAAAAAAAAGAAGCTTTCCGGTCTTCTTGACCACACTTGAAAACACGCGCACTGAGCCAAGGCAGCTCTATCATGCACAGGAACGCCTGCGTGTTTTCGTTTTTCCTCTCTTTTCGGATTTAGTTCGCACTTATGATTACAAATTCACCCTAATTGCCACGCATGCTGGGCCCGCATTGGCCTTTTCCCGAAATTGATGTCATAAACTAAGCACCTGTGGTCAATTAGTAATGTGCTGTCGTAACTAGTTCTGAAAAATATTGGAGCGCCAGTTGCCTTTTCCGCATTCTTTGTCGATTGGATCACAGGCGCCACGTGCGGACGTTAGCGATCAAACAAGAGATCAAAATGTGTTTTGCATGTCACGTGGGACCTGACAATTTGCACTTACGTTTTATATTAGTAATATTCTAATATACCTCGATACATAATTCCCCATGGTAGCTTCACTGAATGAGCCCGAGCAAGCACGGCTCCACAGGAGTAACAAAGCTATTAACGTGCTGCAGCTTGTCCTTTCGAGGTTCTGGTTCTAAGTAAACCACTTATACATGGAAACCGGGAAGTGGTACAATACATTATGGTTGACTGTAAAGTGCCTGTGCATATTATGCGGACGCTCTGCACAATATGTGCTAGTAAGCTTTATTATGTACTTTTGGCTTACAAGAACGGATGCGGTGCTTTTTATTTGGCTTTGAGAAAAAAACATCTGTCCGTGACTTCGTTTTTCCAAAATCCAATGTTCGTATTACATTTCAGTAAATTTAAATCTTACAGGGGCCTTGCGAAACCAAGTTTTCGTAACTGAAACACAGTGGTGTGAGAACAGTGCCTGTTCATTGAATATATTTCCATGTATATTTTTGTAACTTAGCTGATAATAACGCAGCTGTTAAGAGCGTAATATTTAATTCCCCACGGCGACCTCAGCGGTGGGTTTCCTCTTAGGTGGGGCGCCGACAATAACCAATTCCCTATCTATTACTCTTTTCTCACTTATTTCCAAGGCTCATGCGCGATAAGCCTTTAAGGTTTGCGTCGGACAAGGATGTGACAAAGAGTGGTGATTGTAGTGGTGGTGATGGTGTTGAAGCCGGTGGGGTTAAAATGGCATACATAGCTGGCAATTGTTCCGCCTGAGGCTCCTGTGAGTGCCACTATGTACGTCAGCAGATGTCGAAGAGCTGCGTGTCTCGAATGAAGGCAATCAACAGTCGTTGCACTGTACTCCCGATTACCCTGAGCCCTCCGGGGAAAATGACGTCTTCAAAGGTTCTGTGCCGAAGACTCTTCTTTTGCAGGCTGTCCAATATCACTTTTCTATCAGTGTTGAACTGCGGGCATAGCCAAATTAACTGCTTAATGTCGCCGATATCACTAAAGAAGGCACAAAGAGGGGAAACTGCCAGAGTGGTGACAGCACGGGTGATATGCGTTGAGGACGCCTGCTTGCACTTTTACAAGAATACTGCAATCATGTGCCTACTCCAGAGCTTTGGCTAAGGAACAACTAATGATCGTGAACAACTGCCCGATCGCTGGCGAATATGGGCTCTAATGTGGGTCAATGGCGCAATAGATGGGGCATAATGAAGGGGGCTTTGAAACCTGCAGTGAAGAATGCGAGCGATCTTCTATGCGAGGTCGTGGACATCCTTCTGCATACACCGGTATCTTATTTGGCTCGCACGTTCATTGTAGCTTATCTACAGATTACAAACTTTTTCTTACCGTGTTTAAGATGTGTTGCAATTGGCCTGGGTACTATTGCGTTTCGCGTGCCACGTCTTAAAAGGTGTTATGAAAGGGACTGTGTAGTGGAGCACTTGGGATTTACTTTATCCTTTTCACGTATTTAGCGCGCGCCGAGACGCCCATAGCCAAAACTTTTACACCTGCCTGCGTATGAAAACATGACAGCCGTGGACAGTTACTACAGATTATTGCCATAGATACAGCCGATAACGAAATAGTATTGATAAGTGTAGTTATTTGGAGGCGACCAGTGTACGATGCTGTAGCAATGGCCAGATCACACTATCTTAACAGAAGAAAAGACATCCTGCACAACACATTTAATGAAGAATGTCGATGGTAATGCGTTTAACATTTAATTGATAATGAAGCGACACAATGTATCGCCGCCATCGAAACGAGTTATGTATTAGGCGTTTAAAGCAGCGGGACTCCTTTTTCACGCTTCCCTAAGAAAACTGAGCGCCATCCAGCGGCGTGTCGGTGCGTGCAAGGGACGAGCAACGCGTCATGCTACAGCCGGGCTCCTCTCTCGCTTTTCTTTCTACACACGCTCCGCCATCTAGTTGCGCTACCGAGAAGTCCGCGTGCGGCCTCCGAGACTAGAAGCGTTGCGCGCTGGTGAGTGGGGACGCTGAACCGTGCTCCCTCGCCTCGCCGCACACTTGCTGGCGCATACTCAGTGACCCAAGTTAGCGATAGGTTCATCGAAGAGGGGCACATACCCAGTGCATTCGTGGCGCAGCTTGACGTATTGGTGTGAAAGACGTTCATCGAAAAATGATACCTACCTAGTGCTTTTGTGACGCAGCCTGGTCAAGTGTCAGGTAGCTGTTTTTAAGGAACCTGCGTGACGGTGTTCAATTCCGCTTAGTATTAGAGAAGCTTAAGAGAACTTTTTCTAATTGTAAAGCGGCACACATCTAATGGTACTTTCTTAGTGACCCAACTTGGCACCACAGAGGTTCATTGAAGCCCAGCACAGAATGAGCAGCACTTACCCAGTGCTCTAAGTCGGCATCAAAGGGTTTCATAGGACAGTGGTACATACTCATTTCATCGTCTACCGCGGTCCATGTCGGCGCGAAAGAGTTTCGTTGAAGAGCGGCATATATGTGATTAGTGCCACATCATTTGATGAAGTTTGCTGCAATTAAACAAGAAATTAAGATATGCTAAATATTGGGGCCCAAAATTTGTTCTGTAGCATTTACTTGCCTTTGAAAAATTGCGGCATACTTAGACACTGAAGCATGAAGTTGCGAATAAAAAAAATATTGCTATTGAGGGAACTCTATCTTTTTCGACAACAAATGACGTGAGCAACCACAATATTTAAGCTCCTAAGTGTACCAATAATTTGTGAGCTGCACTTCTTCATTAGACATCTATGCAATGTAATGTTTTCTCGAAAGAGCTGCACAGATGCACCATATAAACATGGTCTAATTTGATACGTCCAAGAAATCATCTAAATAATTGCAATATTTATTATTTATTTATTACGATACTACAGATCGCCCGAGGACATTGCTGTAGGGGAGATGTTACAAAGGAAAACAAAACGCGAATAGTGAACACAAGGAACACAGTAAGAACGTAGTTTCTGCAAGTCAGTACGAGTGCTCGGCGCTATCACAAATATGCCGCCTTAGCACATACGGAACATTTTTGTGATTTACCGACGCCACAGCCTGAGATAGTTGGCTCTATTTGTTCATGCTGTCGGGAAAGAAAGACGACTGAAATACTTTTGTTCAGAAAGAAAATTCGCGTATTTTTCGGTTATGGTCGTTCCTTTGTGATACATAGACAGGTGGCTTTAAGAAAATGCGGCGGTTGCTACGCAATCATTCCTATTAATCGGATATAATAGTGAGCACCTAGATACCGTACAGTGGATATCAAGCTTGTCCCAATTGAGCTTGTTTTTCAGCGTGGTGACGTTAGTGTTAATCTGATAGGAGTTAGTTTTAAACCGCGCCACATTATTTTGCGTGGCCTCTAACTTATTAAAAAGAATTACAGACTGAAAAGTCCCATACTACAGGAGCATATTCCAAGAGAGGGCTAACATCAGAAAAATATAAAACTTCTTTGACTTCACGCGATGCGTTCCCGAAGTTTCTCCTAAAAAAAATTTCAGTACGCGGCTATCTTTACGGTTACGTAGTATATGTGACTGTTCCAAGTTAGGTTGGTATTTCGCTTCCTCGTATATGCTTTCATACTACGTTTACACACTTGTAAACTTCATGCTTTAATTATTTTGCGATATACTGATCCTGGACAATTCATACATATAGTTTATGACCCTTCAATAAAATTCTGATTTCAGCATGGTGGCAGTATACGAATAGAGCGTGACATACGCAACGTGTAGATACTAGCGGGTTACACATTAGAACGACGTTAGAGCGAGTCACCACCGCTGCACCGAATATGATTACTCTGCATTCAAGTTTCTTCTCTGACACCATCGATAATGGCAACGTAGGGATATATGCCTCAGTCCTATGCTGTAATGCTTTAAAGTCACTAAAGACCGGGCAGAAGTTATATCCATCGCTGACCATAATGTGCCACACATCCCGAATGTTCTGGCACCATACTAACAATAAACAAGAAGTGGACAATGGCGTGCTCCCGAATCGTGTTCGAGTAGGAGAACGAGCTCGACACGAACAGAGGAACAAGACAGGAAGATAGGCAGTAGATAAAGGCCTAGAAGGCATCAGCCTGTGGCTTGCCAAACTAAGTAAGGATGACAGTGCGCGGGGTGAACTGCTCTACGGGCAACTTCCGGGGACTTACCGTAGTTGTGAACAGACAAAGGCTTAGGCGGATATGTAAGCTATGCTTAGTGACACTGCGGACACTATGGAAAGCCTTTCATAAATTCTGAACTTCGCAACCCAGTGGACCCTTTCCTATAGCAATGAAGTCTTAACAGTTAAAACATGGTGACGGGTAATAATTTCCAGCAAGGCGGGGACCATTTAGTGACATGGAGAGGCCACGACAGAGCGCAGCGTCATGATTTGCACGAAAGCAGAGGTAGAAGCTAACTGTCCACCGTCCTTCGCGAAAAGAAAATGTGGTGGCGTGCGCCAGACACTTTTGAGGCTAGCTGAGAAAATCAAGTGGGCAACCATGCACGGAAGGAGCGGGTAACACCGCAGTTAAGCGCGGGGCACGCAAACATAAACCTAATTGCTGGAAGTTAGCGCGTTGCTAGTACGGTGAGGAAAGGTTCCTGGTTGGGTGTGTTCGCGAGTGAACGTATAGGCGCCGAATTGTTGAAGCGATGCTCCACTTGCAAAATATACATAAGATGCATAAGAAAGAACAACTCGCATGGTGTTTTTACGTGAGTTGATAGGCATTTTTACAGTTACGGCATTCAGTATAGCATCATGCAGTCGAAATGGCAACGCCTGTCTGTCTGAATATCTGAAACCCTATCTCAGCCCACAGTTATGACGTAAACGTCTGACGGAATTCAGTCTGGTGTATTGTGCACACTAATCACGTACAGCGAAAAGGGTGAGGACATACGGAGCTGTGCATGTCCTCATTATTTCCGCTCGCCGTGTTTTTTACGCTTTATGTGCCTTAGGAAAAGAGACAGCCTGCCTTCGGCACGGCCTAGCCACGCCGGAACACTCTTTCAGTGTCACAAGAAAAATGGCGCCAGAACAGGCACGACATGCAACTGAGGCATCGTCAAACAACACAAATTACCAGCAAATGTTGAGTGTCGGTGCGCGCTAACCGACGCGAAAGGCAAGCAGCACTGCTTCAGTGCTGATCGGTTGCTAATGGCAGAATTATGCAGAGCAAAGTGCAGCTGTCAGTTTGACCTGACTAATGAACTCACAGGGTGGACCTTGAGCTGCTTAATGAGCCCACAAATCAGGGTAATTAAACAAGGCGGCGCACGCCCATTGCGTTTTCCCGCACCTCTAGTGCTTACCCGCCACGCCCTAAGTTTGTCACGCATTCTCACCTGCGTAAGAGCGGACCATCTTGGTTCGGGCTTGCTGAGCGAACTCGCGAGCATTGTTGACAAAGAGGGTGGCTATTATTTCTTTTTCTTCGGTTCCCTTCTGGAGCCAGCTGAAGCCTTTGGCGGCGCTTTGGTAGCCGTTAGGTGGGATTCACGAAACCCTTCATTTTCTTTGGTTTTTTTTTTTTTTTTTTTAGTGTAGGTAGAAACTGCACGACGCGGAAAGACCATGCCCTAGCATGCACTAATGAAACAATGCCTCCTGGCCTTCTCAAGAAAATGTGAGCCCCTGGCTATGTTCCTGCCCTCAATCAAACCATCACTACAGGCTTGTTTTGCGACATTATATTGGTCATCTAAAAGAAAATCACCGGGTCTTCATAATTCCGAGATTAGTCAATTGCATGAAGCTCTTTTGATAAACTTGTATCAAAGTTACTTCCTACCTGATTCCTACGATTAGGTGGACGTCTCATTTTCACTTAATTATTTACTTCTCCCCACCTTGCGGGTTTCCGCAGAACTATTACGTCTAACCGTACACTGTCGCACGAACCTATTTTTTTATTCATTTATTCCTAAAACTACCAATGAATGGAATCATCTGCCGGCCTCAATTGTTAATATAACCGATACATCTGCTTTTAGAACTACTATTGAAGAAAACTTTTGTTAATCCGCACTTTCTAATTTTTTTTTATTAATATACGCTGTTATCTGCACATGCTCTGTATTTCGTTCCACTCCCTTCTGTAACGCCTTCGGGCCTTGAAGGTACACTAAATGAAATGAAATGAAATGAAACCTTTGCCTTTGCTTCGAGTTGTTGGCAGATTTGACTTCGCCCTGCTATCTGCTAGCCACCTGGTTAGCACAGATCATAGAGTGGCAGCCCCGGAAAGGCGGTGGTTCCGGGTTCGAGCCCCGGACCAGGACGAATTTTTCTTCAATCGTGAGACGTTTCGTTCGAGAAACCCGTGTGGGTTTTCTTTGTAGCAATTGCTACGATTAGGTGGATGTCTCAATTTCCCTTAATTACTTCTCTCCACCTTGCGGGTTTCCACAGAACTATTACGTCATACCTTATAAGTGTTCACATATAAATCACGAGTAAAGAGAATGTCTATCTAGATGAAGATCACTGCCTTCAGGAGTCGCGAAAAATTATCGCAAAGGCTGTAAACGCCTCTTAAGTGGACGTTACCTTTGCGCAGCATTCTCGAAGACGACGTCCGCCGTGTCTGTTTCCACGTTTCCGTTCAAAGCAACGCAAAACATGACTCACGAAAAAAAAAATCGAACTGAATGAGTCACTTACGCTAAAAATTGCCGCAGTATACCATTTCCAAACCTTGCTACGTCAGTAATTACACCACCTAGTGTGGAGCAGTTATTTTATTCGCTCTTCATTTACACGAACAGCGCATTTGCGTTCCCATTTTTTTGTCGCGACTGTTTCCTGTACGGTGCCTGACAGCATGCCCCTATAGCTCGCTACACGACAAGACGCCTTGAAGGTACACGTACGATGTTGTAGTAAAGGTGCTCTCGTGTTGCGTATTAATAAAGGGTCGGTTCATTGGCGTGCTGTGTAAGTGGAAGCCACATTCACTTTATCGTAACTTCTCTTATAAGTAATGGCTGCTGTCGTTACTTGCTGAAAAGCGGTAGAGTATTTGTTGTCCTTGCAGTGAACACGACGTGTGTTGAGGATCCCACCGGTATTCGGAAAATTGCCGCAATGCTGTACGATGCGATGAGAGGCTGTTTCCATCATAAGTGATAAAGGGTAATATATATGTGTGATCATTTAGAATAACTACGGTATTTTCTCACCGATGCATAAACGCTGAGCCACAAACTTTACGGACCCCACGGGCTGTTCAACATGGTCTACTATGAAAAAAAAAATCATCGAAAGTGGCGGGACGCTAGCAGTGAGTGAAGTTTTGAGCCCCGAGTCATGAATAGTTATTTTTATTTCGCCCTAACTAGGCTGCACGACATACGAAACGATAGATCATTTCCCACCCCTGCCTAATTGCATTCTGCCATTGCGCCTTATAGTTACCATTTGTGCCGCTGTGCAACCCTGCGAGTGCACACAGCTAGTTTGACGAGTTGGTTCAGCATTGCAGGCGTGTAAAAGCGTCTAGGAGACAAGCATCAAGGGAATGATAAGACACACGCAGCGCTACCTGTGGACTGTCTTTTCTTTCATCCTTCGCGCTCAGGCGCGTTTACACGCCTGCTTTTGGGCACGTTCTGTCGTCTCCTTTCCCTGTAAAAAATAAATTGAATTATGAAGTTTGACTTGCAAGAACACGATGCAGTTATGAAGTACAACATAGTTGGAGACTTCAGAATTATTTTGACCCCCACGGGTTGTTTAACATGCACCCAATGCACAGTGCACGAGCGTTGTTGCATTTCGCCTGCATCGAAGTGTGTGTGTTGCGGCCGGAATTTGGTCTCAGGACATCCTACTGCGAACGACCTACCATTCTCCTTGCACCGCCCCGTTGCCGAATGATCAAAGCAACTTGTTTAGGGATTTTTCCCCTCTCAACAATGCAATCACAGTGCATTTCTTAATGACAATGTTAAACTGTGGCCGTCGGCCCACGTATTGCGCAAATAATCTTAATATTCATCGCGCGTCCTTAGTATCGTTTTCATTTACTTATGTGCGTAAACAAATGAACATGTCGAATGAATGCGCGAAACCTTGCAGTCTTGAAAGAACTGCCGGGAAATTAAAATGACTGTCAACCAGAACTCAGAGTGTAATGTTGTTTATGCCTGGCGAGATCGGCATAACTTTTCTGCTCTGCGCTCGAAACCTAAGTGTTCTTTTTCGTTTACGTATGTTGGAAAGCGGAAAAGCGCAGGTTTCTATTGAGCGGTATATTAATTTTGCGGTCAGCATTTATCTAGTGTGCAGTGCCTCTTCTACATGTGCATGTGTTAGTGTTCTGCAAGTTGAGTTACAAAATTAAAAGAAATATGCAGGAGCAAAATCACTATAAGTTTGCAATTTGCCGCGTAATATACACGGCAGGGCATTTCGAGGAAGCAGCAGCCTTTACGAAGCTCTTCAGTTCACTGCAGCGCCCTCTTTCGACAGCTTAAGAAAGCTTGCGGAGTGAGCAAGCATTAGAGAAAGAAGTAAATAGAGATGTGCGGTTCATGGCGTGCGAACGAACACTACACCGGTGGCACATAAGTTGCGGAATTAGACGTATTTTCCGGGTGTGCCATTTCTATGTAACCTATTTGTTGGCATCGCAAATGCTTTACAGAGGAATCATCTCGCTTACTTAAATATCTACGCTAATATGTACACCATCATCTTTAGCACACGACGCGTGTCAGCATTCCTGGCAGCAGGGAAAGGAAATTCCATTCAGCTCATCAAAGTCTTCGAAAACCTCACCTGCAGCCAGACGATATTGCAGAAGCGCGGACATAACGAGAAAGGAATGTTGAACTTTTATATCATACGCGCGTCTTCAGAAGTGGAGAACTTCATAAATTACGCTGTGTAGGTACGGAAAATTCGAAGCCGCGCAACCCTGCCAAATAAAGGGACAAATCGTAGCGTTGTGTATGCCGAAGTCATAATACTCGCAAATCGTAGAACTGGATGATCAATTCCAATCAATATATAAACTTTCAATAAAGCCTGGTAAAATCGAAAATCACAACACGCTTGACCAACACTCGATTTTCGTTGCCACAGTTTTTTCCTGTTATGTTATCTCGGTTTTTAATCATGAACCCAACCTGTTTTTATGACGAAACTAATCGTGCATCAAAAATGTTTTTAAAGTAAGTGGTAATAACAGTTTCTCTTGAGCTTTCAAACACAGTTTGAAATGAAAGAGCCCCAGTGATCAAAATTATTCCGGAGTCCTCCACTACGGAGTGCCTCTTTATCAGATCGTGGTTTTCGCCCGTAAGACCGAATAATTACATTCAAAAATAATTCAAATTGTTCTGTAGCCAAAATAACAAATAAGTAAAACCATCCAATGAAACGATAACGCTGCCGTTTATCAGGTAATGGCGATATGTGGTTGAGTTCACACGTTGAGAGCAGCTGGAAGTGAGCTGTGAGAAGTGTCAGGTATTATAATTTAGCCATGCTTGGAAAGTCACATAATAAATAATGTTGTGCCACCGTACTCGCTCATTCTATCCAAGTCAACGTAAACAGTGATATTATGCGCCAATTACCTTCTCTTTGACCATCTTTGTCACGAAACCCCATGTTTTGAGCAAAGGAGATGGTCCGAGAATCGGAAGTAATTTTCTGAATTGGTTAGGTCAGTATTGAATTTCGCTCCCAAAAAAGAACAGAAAGCTAGTTGGGCGCAATGAACTGAGAACAACGCGGAGAACCGATGTAGATCGATATGTAGATCCTTGGTCATTCATTGCCATTCCAAGCACATTCGCAACGTGTGCTCTTTCTTCGTTGTCTTCTGCCTGCTTTTTTTAGCCGTTTCTTTTCAAAAGTAATTCATCTGTATCGGCCCTTTTAGTCAGAATCGTTATTTTCGCAGTCATAAATACCTCTTTTTAGTTGCCGCTTGCTTTTCTTTATTTTGTTCCTTTTGCATGATCGTGTTTCAGAGTTTCATTTTCTTTTTCACAGTTCGTTTTCCTCTTCTGACCTCTTCCTTCGGGTGATACTTCGAGCTGGCCATAATTGAAGTTGAAAGACGCGCGCGTAAATGCGAGATGATATATTAATATTTCTCCTTAGTGAGATTCCGGTGTGATTCAGTGTTTCTTGTGTCGTCTATGCACGTATGAACCTACGCAGCATTATTTTTAAAGAAAATAGATTTTTCATTGGTGTTTCTACATTATTCCTTCTAAAGAACAAAGCCATTCCAAACTGCAGCTTATAGGCCTTATGATCTGAGTGGTGCACTTCAGCGCGTACTAAGCTGCTGGCGGTGCAACTGTCTTACTAAAATAAGCCGCAATGGGGACCCAACTTTGTGGCATGCAGGATTTCTTGACGAATTTTGCACACCCTTTGCTACTTTCGTGACTTCGATACAGCATGTCGGTGACTTAAGAGGAAGGTTTAGCTTGGGCCCAAGTGCTATTTCTCTTGTAAGATCACGTATCAAACGCAGGAACGCTTTCATGAAACAGCTGACTTTAGAAAGGAAAATTTTAATTTTGGGCCTGAAATGTGGGACAAAAGTTTTGGAAAATTGTTATGGTTCAACGAACTTGAAACATGAAGTTTACGAACTGATAACTGTGCACCAAAAACAGATATCGCATTTTTTACACTGCACCTGTTAGAGCATGTAAGGCGGGTAAATTTGATTATTATTTTTGTAGCGTACGTGAAACGTTCCTATGTTTACGAAGCTTCTACTTATAGTTATTTGATATACTAAACAATTGGTACATCAATTTTGTCCGCAATAGATATATTATTAGTTCCAGTTTATAGTAGCGTCTATAATTTATTATTTATAAATGAAGTAGCAATAGCTTTAAATATGAGTCTTGATGTTTTTCTTTTATATTTCAAGAATTTTTTTAGATTTTGCATCGCATAAATTGAAAGCCTATTCCTGCAGCAACTGCACTTTCACTTTTTTTTTTTTAATGCAGCAAACCTCATCGAAATCGGTGAGTGGCTGCTGAGTAAACCGATTTCTCCGTTTCCATGTACTTCAATTGAATATACCAAGCTAACGCTTCTTTTTTAGTGTTTTTGAATGCTTTACAGATAAGAATCATTTCCCCTACCAGAGTCTTTGAAAGTGGAAGACTCTGTCGGAGTGGAATAACGCCGGTGATGAGCTCCGGGGACCAACACTGCGTCTCACATCTCTAGCTGAGAGCAGCGCTCACTTCAGGCGTCCACTCCAAGTTCTTGCACATGCGTTAGATCATTAGCTGTGGCTTATCTCACTTAAGGTACTGTTTCGCTTTGAATATTGGTGTTATATATATATATATATAAGAACTGCATTAGGCGCGCCGACGCACTAAACTGACCCGTCTTCGTTTATTAGGCTTGCGAGGATCAAGCGTCCCCGAGTTGTCGCTATATTTCCCCTCTCACTCACGTCTTTAAACTCTGAAGAGCAGGTGCAAATACATTAGTGAACACCTAAATGGTCAGATGTGCCTTCGGCACAGCTCCTATTATCCTGTACAAATGATGTTATCAATAAATTCACGGATCTGGATGACGTGAAGCGGCACGTTAGATGGATTGTGTAAGCCGCTTCCGTGGAACATTTCGTGAACTTTTGTTCTCTGTTGTGCAGCCACGACTGAACCTGGTTTTTGTGATACTGCTACATAAAAGCTCGAAAGCTTCACTGTCACTGAAAACAGAACATTCATTTGGTGTGTCCTGCCACTTCGTTAATATTTCGCGAAAGACTGTGGAAAAATTGCATCACATTTGTTTTTATTGTATTTTGTAGTCGCCTTCCTGTGCATTCTCGAAACCCAACTGGTTTTTTTTTTTTTTTTCGCAGCTGACTTAGTCACCGCTACAATCAAAGTTATGGGTTACCCGTCTTCATTCCCGTGACCCACTCATCATTCATTTTTCGCTTAATGCATGCAGCATCTTTTGAAAGCGTTTTTCAAGCACACCGTAACAATCCCTCATTGACGTGCCCAGAAAATCACAATGCGAAACGAATGAGTCCTTTTTTTTTGAACGTCATGCTTATTTACAGTAAACGTGGCTCTCAGGTGATATTTATTACTGCTCAGTAATACCAGCATTTAAACACCTCTGATGTAGCGGTTCTCTCCTATTGTTTGTGAAGGTAGTCAACTCGCACCTTTGCTGAGTTGCGTGATATACTCGTATGTGCTCCAATGCAATGCCCGCAGGGACCAGTGATGATCCTGAGAGGTGATGTTCTAATAACAGTTCTGAAGTAAACGTTGCAAGCGGGAAATTCACGACGGCCCCACGACTGATCGAGTCAATATGTTCGGCATGGATGAGAACTTTTTTTTCAAATATATTTGATAAGTTGATCAGCATGCGGCAGCAGTTACACGTATGCGGTGAAGGCACCGTGCAACAAATGGGAAATAAAGACACTTTCATGCGTTGGGGTGGGGGGAGGGGAGGGGGCTGCATATTTACGCTACCGCATTTGACAATTCCTTCAGCACCGACGTTGCGAGCACGCCGCTGTAGGAATGCAGCCGCATACACACAGTATTGTAGTACGCTGCAACCATTATGGATCTGTATACAGATATATGCATGATGTCGTTTGCTACATCCCTCCTCTCACTTGTTTGAATATCGTCTGGCTTTTTTATTTCTCGTGAAATAACTAAACTTTTCATTAATACACAGACTGACATGCTCCGTGATCGCAATCACACAAATTTACCATCTTGTGGTAATATTCTGCTGCATTTATGTCTCTCTGACCACAAAAATATGGTATCCGTTCTTTGATGAACTGAAACAGTGCAATATTTAGCCATGTAATCTCAAAATATCTAGATCACCATACCCATTTTATTATATAGTCGGAGGTATATCCTGTACAATTAATTCGAAATAGTTGAACAGGCTCTGTTTAGTTATAAGGGCGCATATTTTCGTTGTTATTGTGCCTTTTCACATTATTGTGCGTACTTTATCATACTTCTCTTTTTTGACGTAGTAGTTATGCGGAAACCCGCAAGGTGGAGAGAAGTAATTAATAAAGCGAAAATCAGACATCCACCCATTCGTAGCAATTACTACAAGGGAAACCCATATGGGTTCCTCAAAAGAAAAGCCACATTAGGCGCGCCGACTTTTCTTTCGAGGAACCCGTATGGGTTTCCTTTGTAGTAATTGCTACGAACGGGTGGATGTCTGATTTCCCCTTTATTAATTAACTTCTCTTTTTTGTAAAGCCATATAGCATAATGAGCGTATCTATTTGTACTGATTTATTTCTTTATGCTCAGCTAGTTTGTGTATTTAATTTCTTGTTCCAGGTAATATGCAAGCTTTGCGTTGCAGTTCATTACTCTGAGACCCTTGTCTATATTATTTGAAAGGACCGATTGTATCTCGAACGAATAATCCACAGCTTAAACTGGCTGTGCCTAAAGGAACGCAATAGTTATAGAAAATCTCACAAGCAATGCCGATTTTTGTAAATTTCATCAGAAATGTAAGTTAAGCAACAAAGTCTGCCATGTGAAATATGGGCCGTCGAGAAATCGTAAAGATACTGAAAAAAAGACATTCAACTTATGCACAACAATGCAGTACGGTGTAGATATTTAGACGGTAACACCAATAAGGAAAATTAATTTCTACCTCTAGCATTAATTATTATTTTCAGCTCTTTTGCGAAAGTGGACAGAAACAGCACAGAATGATCGCTGGCTTTCAAAGTCTTCTGTCATGCCTCGCTGGCCTGCTTTCACCTATATACGTTAACATTAAACAACTAGACCATCTCATCATGTTGTTGGGCCTACGGAAATGGATAGGATCTTCTATTATGGCGCTCTTCTGCGAGGCATACTAAGAGAGTTACGAAGACTGGTGTTCTCGGTGTGCTTTGCCTTTTCATTTCTTTCAGAAAAATTGCTGGTATTGTGCCGTAGTGCCAAGTTAAGAACTGGTTGAGTTTTGGCAATACTATTTCTACCAGCACCTGAATCCATCTGATTACAAAATTCCAGTTTCCGATGTAATCAAGCTCCCCTGGTTCACAATCCCTGACTGTTCACTCCAGAAAAACTGGCTCCTCGCTGCACAGCAATTTGTGCTCCGCTGTGCAAGATGAAGTGCTCACAAAGAGATTGGCAAACAAAACATGCAAGACTACAAATAAAGAAAAAAAAAACTTGGAGCTAAGGAAGGGGTACACCAAATGGCTCGGATAAGGAGGCCAAGGACAGCAACAACAATAAAAAAAAGGAGTTGTGACATTAGTGCGATTGCCGCTGACGCTGTATGATGAGTTGCCTTGGTGTCAGACCCGCTAAGCGAGCATTGTCCATGTATTTAGAGGTCCCCGAGGGCTTGTTTGTGGTTGCCACGGATGACTTACGGTGACGACTCTCACGGAAAATGGTGAAGGCTAATTGGAGTCGGCTCATGTCACTTATGTATGGTCATAGTGGCATCTACTCGAAGGCAGGCAGTTGCCAATGCTGCCACACATTGCCGCGTCACTTCTACGGCCAACACACTACCACCGCAACGACATGGCCCTTAGGAGTAGTGCGTAACGTTGAAAGCGGTGGCGAGTGGTTGCCTTAAGCGGAAACAGCGTTCTCACAGACTCTGGTATAATACACATGAGGGCCGGAATTACAGCCTGTCTTCCCTGGCTAGAGTGGCGGCGGGTTGTTAATGAGGTCCTCCAGGATGTCCCGTCGAAAGAGGGATATGATGCCTGCGGAATGAGCTTACCGTGCATAGTACCTGGCACGTACATTCTTCTACAGTTCGTGCCGTGAGTGGTGGCCCGCGAGTGAATCGTGAGAGAGATTAAGCGACCCGATCTCTCTTGCCTTCGGTAACAACGCGCATCCTTAGTACTGTTGACACGTTGTCCGTTGCTGTAACATTAGAAGAAAGGATCATTGTACTTTTATTTACTTATATGAAGGTGCGTGTACAAAAAGCGGAAATTTGTAATATATTCATATGCAACTTTTCCAGAAAGATGACTTTCTATTATCGAATCAGAGTTGGAATATCTTTAATTTCTAAAAGAAAAGTGAATTGAAAGGTGTCGCTGAATCTGCGTAGTAATAATAGACGTGATTGTGTCATTTGATACACTCTCTTACCAACTATCTATAAGTATAAGTGGCAGAGGGAGAAAAAACCTTCTTCAATATTTTGCGCCGTCTTTCCTTGGTCCGAAGTGAGAGGTTTTCCAGGTCTAGCAAGCCACTGGGAAGCTTGTAAATAAATAACAGTGGAAAGTGCAATCATATCTCGTACACCATGAACATTTCTGTAATGACATAAAAAATCCCCGCCCATTCCAGTCCGTGAAGATCGTCGAACCGCGAAGGTGTGTTAGTTTCACCGTGTGTTAAACCATGCAAGACAAACTTCGCAAGCACTCTGTATTGTAAATGTTTTTCTTTTTTTCACAATTCGTTCACCTAATTTTCGCTTTTGCATGCTTCGCGTGGTGTGCATGCTTTAGGAATGCCTTTTTGCTGTCTTCCAATTGTTCTATTTTTTTTTTTGCGCCTGAGGCAGGCTCCACGACGACAAGTCCGTTCACGAGCCAACTCTCGCTGACGCTCGCGGTGGGCAGTTTCTTCCTCAGGCGTGCGCACTACTTGTGGTCTTCCCTTGGTAAGTTGTAGATGGGATAGTTGCAGCTGGTATGGAATGTGCGTAACCACTAATCCAAAGCTCCATATATTATGCTCAAGGACCACCACTGGAGCGCTCAATCGTTTTGAGGATTGGTTGGATTGGTGTACCGATTGTCGTCTTTGTGTTTCTCAATGAGGTTACACACACGTTCGGCTGCGATGGAGAGAACGACGTCAGTTACGGTATGCCCGCAGTCCGTCGTTGTCGCTTGCGTTATATGTCTCGAATTTGCTGTGTTGAGTGGTGTGGTTAGCAGCATCCGCCCGTCATTAGCGCTTGCGATTCTTCAAAATTAGATTGCTTCAAAATTAAATCTGTCCCTCGCGTAAAACGATGAATGGCTCATAAGCCCTTAGCAATGGCTTATACCTCCGTAAACGCGGCAGTGGCACGACCGCATTCGCGCGGCAGCGCCGAGGGGCGCCAACTCGCCCGCTGTGGAAGAAGACCGCGACGATCGAGCCATTGCTGATGATAGTAGCTTCAGCAAAGTCCGACAATGACGGCACATGGTCCGCATAAACAGCTTCGCTGTAAAAGGAACAGCACGTCCCTCGAGGTGTAGTAGTAGTGTGCACTGCTCGTTGAAGAACCTGAGCGCAATACTACAGGACCGCACTTTGTCTTGAACGAATCCAAAGACAACGCTGAATACACTACATTGACTAAAGCAAGAAAGCGAGTTCGTGGGCTCTCTGAGGTGAGACACTTTTCATAACTCGTAATTATTGTGGACAAGCGACCACAATAATGGCCACGAATGACCATGTGGTCATTCGTGAACTGGATCGTGCGCCTAACTACCATGGTTCTCCTGCACCAGAATTATTCAGAAAAATCTCGACTTGTATCAATCTTCCACATGTCGACTGCAAGAACTGTTGTCCGTTATATTATTCGGACGAATCGGCTTTTGACAGATAGGAATAGTGAATTCTCGGTTCGAATACGAATTGAGTAGCAGATACAGTTTATGCACTATCGTAATTATGTTGTTTCTGGAAATTTTGCTTCTGCGCATCACTATAAAAAATGCATCAAATTTACCCCTCTCCTAATCGGATTGGCGGGAGAACAGGTGTATGTACAAAGTGGTTGGATCGTTGACTAGAAGTAATTTTCATTTGCTACCCTGCATGAGCCGAGGGAGTAAGACGATGAAAAGTGAAATAGAAGGCCGTGGCTGCCGTACAAGAGCTTGGTGAAGTAAGAATACAGCGTGTGGCAGTAATTACAACCTGTGTTCAATAGGCGATTTTATTCACAACCAAAATTAATCGAGGATAGTTAAACACTCCAGGTTTTCTTTTGAGATATCTACAGATTAGGTTTTGCCAAGTGCCTCTTTCGGAAACGATTGCTTTGAAGGGCATATTGGGCTTATGGGTTCTTATAGAAAAAGAAATATGTGGTGCTGAGAAAGCTCTGCGGATTTAACAGCGGAAGCCATATGTCGAAAAGTTATGTCAAGGAGCAGTGAAGAGGCCTTTTCCTTCACTTTTGAACTTTGCGCATGAGCTTCGTGCATGTTAAAGAAGTTGAAAAGTGAAGGCAAATGCCTGTTAACTGCTCCTTGACATGAATTTTCAACATATGGCTTCCACTGTTAAATCCGCAGTGTTCTGAACTCTACATATTTTTTTCTATAAAAACCCATGAGCCCGATATGCCCTTCCGGGCAATTGTTTCCGAAAAAGGCATTCTGCAAAACGTAATCTCTAGATATCTCGAAAAACCTGGAGTGTTTAACTATCATTGATCCCTATCGTGTAAGCAATTCTGAAGCTGTGGTAAAGTATTTAAAAACAGATAATCCCAGTAGATGAAGCACATTTAGTAGCGATATCGAAGATCCGTATTACTCTATACCTCATGGTGATCTAATGGCTTGCGTGAAAGAATATGTCACGGTTGATAATGACGAACTGTCTTTTAGTCTAAAAAATGGAACCTCGGTCGCAAGCTTTCTCGAGTGGCTGAGCTTTTACCTGAATTCTACGTTTTTGTCTTGGGGGAAGCGAACACTTTACGTTCAGTGTTCAGAGATTTGCATGAGATCGCCAGTTGCTCCAATTTTAAGTGAACTTTTTTTTAAACAAGCTTGATGGAGGCCTACAACCTCAACTTTTGGGATTTGCAACTAAGGTATTCAGAAATGTAGACGATTTCCTGGTCTTGACTAATTCCACTAATCCAACCCGGGATCTTCTAAATATTTTAAAGGTTTTAAAAAACAACTGTATAAAATTAAGTTTTCCTTTTGAGTTGCCCCAGCATAAGCGATTACAATTTCTTGATCAAAGACGTCTTTCAACCACTTCATGTATGCTGGTACTACTGACCCAGGTCTATTACAACTACCCTTAACTACAGGTCAGACCATTCAACGATTGTAAAAAGAGGCATAATAAAGATCAGCAAAAGTTCCACATTAAAAAAAAAATCATGTGAACACATGATGAAAACGAGCCTTGTCAACCAGATCAACAAGCTTGAACAAACAGGCTACCCTCAGTCCGTAATTAAATCAGTGTGCGCTAACACTTTGAAAGCAATAAAAACCAAAGAAGACAGTCAGATTACCAGTGAAGATCGTCGTAAAAATAATAAAATAGCCTTCGTTCCATACCTACACAGGACATCACAGGAATTAAAACATATAGGCACTATAGGCATAAGGTTGAGGTTACTTTTTCAGCGAAAAACGAAGTTCGGGCAATTTCCTCGGGTATTCGCAGGAAACCATCGCAGTGCAATATTAAGTGCACCAAAAATTTTTAGATTGTGCGATGGGCATAGTATACATGATCCGGTTTAAGTGCGGTGAGGTTTACGTAGGCCAGCCTGGGCGTAGCGTCAACACGGGACTAAGGAGCACCTGGCCGCACGTAACTCATGAGGAACGACACATCTAGCCGCCCACGGTAGGGATGGCGGCTGCTATCCTGTTTTCGAAGACACTCAGACACTCAGCTAACTAACTAACCAGCTAACCCGTGAAATGGCAGAGCCCTACCACATAAAGGAAAGAGGAAATAATTACGTCAGCCTCCCCTCCGTCTTGCTACATGATAAGGAATTAAAGCTTCTTGATCGTTAGAATTTCCTAACTTCTAACGTTGCCTTTGAAATGGTTTAACCCGTGTTCCTCAACACGCATGCGCAGCCGTCCTACTTTGTTTTTGTGCATACATATTTGTTTCCTTTCAATAAAGTTTTCAATTGGGGTAAGCGCCTCGTCCTGTCCACTCTCTTTGTGCTCGTCGTTGTGTTCGTTTACAGTTTCAAAATGGTAGTAAACCAACTATCCCAGTTGTCCATTTTGTTAGACGTACTACCAAATCCTGACTGCGAGCTTACCGCTGTCGTTCAAATGAAAAGTGAACAATCATTGCAGTTTACGGTGCTAACATATGGTGCAGAAACTTGTAGGTTAAAAAAGAAGCTGGAGAACAAGTCAAAGACCACGCAAGAGCGGTTTAACGGAAGATCTTCGGCGTGACGTTCACAAACAGGAAGAAAGCGCTGGGGATCAGAGAGCAAACGGGGATAACCTATATTCTAGTTGAGATTAAGATAAAGAAATGGAGCTTGGCTGTCTATGTAATGCGTAGTGTAGATAGGCGGTGGACCATTAGGGTTGCAGAATTGGTCTCAAGAGCAGGGAAGCGCAGTCGAGGACGGCGGAAATCTAGGGGGGGTCATGAAATTAGGAAATTTGCAGGCGCAATTCAGAATTAGTTAGCGCAAGACAGGAGTAATTGTAGATCGCAGGGCCTTAGTCCTGCAGTGGACGTAAGAGCAGATTAATGGTGATTATTATTACGGTGATGATATCAGACGAACTACGCGGCGTATTTCACAAACAACGGTATATGTGCACTGTCACATGCATTATGGAATCACTTAAGCTCTCAAAACTGTCGAAATTTGTAAAGTTTCACAAAAAGCTAGATGTTCAAAAGAACAGACTGGTGGGCCATTTGGTACTACATAAATTGAGCTAAAGCGCAAGAGAGCACGTAGGACTTCGTCCCCTTCTGTTGTGCTATGTCCTATCTTGCGCTTTACCACATGTTTAGCCAGACGTGCCTGCTAGATTTACGGGCTCCCGCAAAGGATAAAAGCCTTGTGTTCGATTGTTGCTCGAAGTTTTTTCATCGTAATTGAATGAATTTTCGAAACATAATTTTGTGACCACTTTCCGCAGCGCATTATACTTGATTCTGTGGAATACAGATCTTAAATTATTGACGTAATGAAGTGCTGAAACAATAAAGCATTTTCACGAATTCGCGTTTGCTATAGAATAGAGTCAGACGTACAGGACATTGCACTAGCAAGCAACAAAATAGAAAAAGAAGAAGAGAAGCTGTATAGAGCACGCTTTCGGGTCGGGCTTCAGTTTCCAAAACCCCCCTCAAGACTCACAGACGTTTATGTTATAAAATACCTCCGAGCGGCCGCTGCTTCTTCGGTGAGATATTGTTTTCTGTTTTCTTCAAGAATTTGTGCTGTGTTGAGACTTCGCTGTTGTCTAGAGAGAACGGACATCCCGTGGGATACCTGTGTGCTGGAGATCGCGCACAGTATCGCGTGGTTTTGCTGCGCTCCGCAGCCCATCTACGCCTGCCACGGCGGTGGGTGGCAAAGAACACCGGCACGAGCCATATGTCCGACAGCGCATTCCTAGGCGCATGAGTGCCGAAGAATCGGCGCCGCACTCGGAAGTGCCACACCACGCACCTAATGTCATCAAGCCGGCGACGCTAGTTTTCAACGCTGCCCTACCTTCCAGCGCACCTTCAGTGAATATGGCTGAGACAAGCGAAAGTGAAGCCAAGAAACCACGGGTTGACGACGACAAGACATCTACCTATGAGCTAAGTGAAGATGAAGACATAGACTGCGATGACACACCATTCTCCTTGGTATCGTATAAAAAGAAGCGGCCTGAGGGAATTCCAGTTGTTTTTCGACCCTCACAGGAAGGGCGCAACTTCTGGCAAGTGAATCCAAACCGCGCTGCGTCGGAAATTGTCTCCGCGGCAAAGGAAAAAGTACAGTCATTCCGCGTGAACAGAGATGGAAGTTTTGCTGTCAACGTTACTTCAGTCTCATCTGCAAGATATCTTCTGTCGATGAGCGAAGTGGCTGGCTTGGGAGTCAAACCATTCATTCCGGCATCTTATACCAAGAATGTCGGCAAGATACGCCATGTGCCAGTTGAGTATACAGAAGAACAACTGGTTGACTTCCTGAAGGACTTTGGCGTGACATCTGCCCGTCGTCAGGCACGCTACAATCGCCAAGAAGATGGAGCGGTAGAATCATGCCCCCTGAGATCTGTCATTCTCCATTTCAGAGAAGATAAACCAATGCCGCAACGAGTGCATCTAGGTTTTACGAGTCATCCCGTAGAAGAATATCACGGCCCTGCTCTGAGATGCTACAACTGCCAAAGATTTGGACATCTATCGAAGAACTGCCGCAGCCCACGTCGCTGCAAGATATGCTCAGAAGACCACGACCATTCAGAGTGCAAGTCTGTGTGTCAGCCAAAGTGTGCCAACTGTGGCGGAAACCATACAGCTTCCTTCTCCGGGTGCCCTCAGAGCAGAGCTGCCTCAAGGTTGCGCAGACATGAGTTGAAATACGGAAGGCTGCCTCCTCGAAATGCGCCCCCACCCAACCTTGATGCTGTAAGATGCGCGCCTACAACTGCCAACAAAGAGAAAGAGCAAGTGGTCAATATGAACTATTCTGCAGCTCTAAAGCACTCAGGTCGACAACATTCTGACGGCGAGCGACACGATCCACCTCCAGAGAACACTACTCATCTTGCCCAGGCTTCGACTGAACTTAGCCGACCTTCTAAACAACGCCCTGTGCCATTGACACAGCAGCCTCACCTAACATCTGAGCGACTACCTCAACATTCGCCTCAACCACATCTGTCATCCCTACGACCATCTCAGTCAGCTCTTCAGCGACCTGCTTCGAGCACACATGGAGCTTCAGCGTCGTTTGGTGATTACGCGCCTTTACCCGTGGCACAGATGATCCTGCCCGTGCTATTCACAGCTCTGCGTGCAATTCTCAGTGCCATTCCACACGCAAACAACCTTCCAGAGGTAAAAGCACTGCTTTCTATGGAATCGTTGGTGCTTCCACAACCACCAACAGCTCCACTGCAGGCTTACAATGAATAATCGTTATAACAATGTTTTCATATTTCAGTGGAATGCTAATAGCCTTCGAAATAAGTCAGCTGATTTTCGCAAACTACTAGCTCAACATAACTTTCCTGTTCTATGCATACAGGAAGCAGGCGTGCGAGATGACTTTCGTCTTTCGAACTATGTTATATATAAATCATCGCGCATTGCTGGAAGTAGTAGAGCGATGTTATGCGTGAGAAAAGACCTGCCGTCCTATTTAATACAGTCGAGCGATTCAAACATACCGGAGTTCGTAGCATGCAAGATATCCTTTAAAAATACAAGCGTCACAGTGATCAGTATTTATCTACAATGTTCTAGCAAAATATCAGTAGACAGCTTGGTGAATGTGTTTGATATCGCAAACTCACATGTGCTGGTTTGTGGGGACTTCAACGCACATAACGTCATCTGGGGCAGTGAATATAATGATTCCCGTGGAAGCATTATAGAGTCTGCCGCAGAAAAAAGTAATCTGATTGTGTTAAATGACAGCTCTCCAACGTTCTTGCGGGGGTTTCGCTACTCAAGCTGTATAGATGTTACGTTCTGCTCCCAAGACCTTCTTGATGGTGTTGAATGGTCAACGGACATAGAAACGCACGGTAGCGATCATTTTCCGATCCTGGTCAAACATCGCCTCATACGGAGTGAAGGGACCCGCCGCTACTCAAAGTATACTAATTGGCAAAGTTTTCGGCACCATTTAAGTAATTCATTGGGTGAAAATCCGAACTTTCAAAGTTTTGCAAATGCATTGTGTGAGTCCTACAAGAACTGCACAAAGCAAGTCATTGTTCCAAATGAATACGCTGCAGTCGACGGCGAATATGAATGCCTAAGAGCAATTAGAAGGCGCGCAGAACGGGCTTACCGCCGCAGTGGAAAGCTGGACGACTACAAAATGGCACAGAAAGTTCAGTCAACTTCGCGCAGACGCTTACAAAAATTAGGTACAAGAAAATGGCGAGAATACTGCGCGTCGTTGTCTCCGTTTACTCCAGTTCCCAGAATATGGTCCGTTGTCCGATCTTTTAGTGGTCCAGTTACCCAGAGCCATCCCTTTCGAGCCCTTGCCGTAGCTCGAAGCACTCCGGAAACATCTGTTGCTGATGAATTTTGTCAACTTATATCCAGACCAGGAATTCCGTTTACTTGCCTACAATTTGCAAGTTCGACAACACTAGCAGAACAGAAGCTTCGTGCGTGCTTTATGTCACAACATCCACAACTTGATTGTGAGTTTAGTTTAAATGAATTGAAAAGTGCTCTTTCGTCATGCCGTACAAAGACAACCGCAGGCCCAGATGGTGTTACGTATGTGATGTTAAAGAACCTAGGTCCAGTAGGAAGAATTACTCTTTTGGAGATATTTAATGATATCTGGATAAGAGAGACTCTACCGGATTCATGGAAATTAGCTCGGGTAATTCCAGTGCTAAAACCAGGAAAGACTCCACTTTGTCTTGACTCCTACCGACCCGTCAGTCTGACAAGCTGTTTTTCCAAGCTAATGGAGAAGATGATAGACAGTCGACTGCAATGGTGGTGTGAACACACGCATGTGTTTTCCGACCACATGACCGGTTTTCGACAAAATCGTTGTACAATGGATGCAGTATTAGATATTGCCACATACGTCGAACATGAACGAAGCTGCGGAAATGTGACAGTAGCAGTATTCTTAGACATTCAAAGAGCATTCGACACTGTAAGTCACATACACGTCCTTGCTGGTATGTTAGAGCTTGGCCTACACGGTCGAACGCTGCGATGGGTGTCAAACTTCTTGAAAGATAGAAAAATATTTATGGAAACAATAGAAGGAGAAAGTAATTATCACAGCATCACGCAGGGCGTTCCGCAGGGCAGTGTTCTTAGTCCGTTTTTATTCAATTGTGTCATGGCAGCCTTGCCACAAAAGCTCCCGTCTGGTCTACGGTATTCTCTGTACGCAGATGACATCTGCATATGGGCCTCTGGTTCTAATATACAAGACATTCAAACAACGCTGCAAGAGGGCCTTGATAGCATCGACACCTTTTTAAAAGAAAGAGGCATGAGTCTTTCATACGCAAAGACAGCCGTACTTCCTTTCACTAGACGACAGTTGATTAATTTCCAACTTAGGCTTAACGGGCAAGCTTTGATGTTTGTGAAAGAGCATAAATTTCTTGGAGTTATTCTTGACCGCGAACTTACATGGGCTTCACACATCCGCGCAATTGAAAAACAGACCAATGCAGTAATAAACGTACTTCGGCGACTCGCAGGCACAACGTGGGGGGGATTAGTCTCTTCGCTACTACAAGTTCATAACGCACTCATAAAACAAAAAATTGCTTACTCGGCACCTATTCTCCATGGTTTATCGCAAACTTCTGAGGAACGTCTTCAACGTTTACTAGAAAGGGGGCTGCGAGTGCGTCTTGGGGTTCCGCAGGCTACCTCGAGTTCTTTAGTAATTGCTGAAGCTCGTCACCCCCCATTTCCAGTCATACGAACGGTTGAAACATGCCGACATATTTATCGCATCTTAACCCAACACGAGAAGCATCCATTAAACCTCGCGCTCACCGAAAGAAACAAAAGCAAAATTCACGATGTTGTTCGAGAACATAAAACACTATTACCAAGATTTGAATTATGCAAAGTGGATGTTAGTTACCCTCCCTGGATGTTAACATACCCTAACATAGAGTTATCGGTTGACGGGATTATATCTAAGAGAGACATGTTCATAGTAGCCGCACAGCAACTGGCACTCTACCAAATTTACTCATTATATCCCCAGTACATCCACGTTTATACAGATGGTTCGTGTCATAAAAATTCCTCGACTTCAGCATTCGTCATTCCACATTTAGCGCTAGAGCAAACATTTAAATTATCCCGGGAGACATCTTCCACCATGGCAGAACTATTTGCAATCCTGTGTGCTTTGCGTTTCATAATTTTAGAAAAACATTCGCAAAAATGGGTTATCTTTAGCGATTCGCAAGCCGCTCTCACATTACTACAGAGCAATAAGAAAAATTCTTTGAACACTTCGATATTGTATGAGACGATCAAAGAACTTACAAAAGCAAGCGCAATGAACCACGTAATTGCATTTCAGTGGATTCCTGGGCACTGCAATATTCCTGGTAATACTGCAGCGGACGCAGCTGCGAATCGAGCGCACAATAACGCAGAGACAACCAATCTTCCCCTATTGCGTAGTGAAGTCCGTCTGATCCTGAGACAGATTTCTTGTCGTCTCAGCAAAACTACGTGGTTTGACCAGCAAACTAAGAACTCGGAGTTATACTCAATAGACCCATATATAAACTTATCAATGCCGGAAACTCTAAGAGACAACAGAAAATTTGAAACTTTGGTACACCGGCTGCGTCTTGGTACTGCATTTACGAGACACTTCTTGTACAGAATAAAACGTGTTTCTAGTCCGCAGTGTTCTTGTGGCCATCCAGACGAAGATGTGCATCATCTTCTTCTCGAGTGCTCGAAATACGATACACAAAGAGCGGTACTGCAAGCTAATTTGTTTATATTAGACAGAAGACCATTCACTCTAAAAAAGATACTTGGCCCATGGCCAACTGCAAGCCTTCAAAAAAGAGCGCTTCTTGCTCTGAAAAAAGTTTTTAGAGGAGACCAACATTTTGGGAAAATATTAAGTATTGGATGATCCGAATACGCTAAATGAGTTACATAAACGTTGTTCGTGGTGCATAGTTGGTTTATGTGGTGATCGCAACTTTTACGCAATACGTATAATCCTGTCCTGTACTTGGAGTGTATTACAAGTGTTGTTGTGTGTTTTGGCTGTTCAAAACATCGGACTTCATATATGCGTACGTGGACTGAAGTCATGCACAGAACTTTGCGACTCATGTACTGTTGGACTGTATATTTTTTACTGATCCGGTGTTCTACTGAGTGTTATATTTAGTGTCGCTATCTCCCTTTTTGCACAAATTTGTTTCGTCTGCCAAGTGACAAGGAGTAGCCGGTGCCACCACATAAAGGCGCCAACCTCTCCTAACATTCACTTCAATAAAAAAAAAAAAAAAATACCGGGGAAGAGCAGAGGAACACGGAGTGCCAACGCCACACGCGCTACAAACTTTCTGCTGTCTTTTTCTCTACGCCTTCTTTCTTTGACGGTGCTTCCGATTAATCAACGACTAACTATTCTACTTGTCGGTCTAACTAATATTAGGAAGTGTCGAAGGTTCGCTGCTTCATTGAGCTTTGAAGGGGCGTTTCGTGGATCTCTTTTTACGAAATTTACTCTGAAAATGGACTGGAAAGCCTTTGACGGTCTCGCCAAATATTATTACCTTCGTTAGCACCTTAGCCGATTCAATCAGCCCTGCGGCAGCAGCTGTCCACTATAGCCGGTCACAACCTAAGAAATTAAAAGTTATATGTACGCTGTCAAACTCAAACACAATTTGCATAGATGCGCCAGCCAATTAGGTTCACTTAATTACCTGACGTCAAGCGGTTCCGCAAGCTAGAAAAATTCAGGCAGAACCAATGACACCAATATTGTCGACGTTAATACTTATAGCATGGAATCGATGTAGTGCCATACAATTATCAACGTCAAAACTCGCATGTAGCACGGCTTCCTCGCGCTTCGACGATGATGATTTCTTGGCATCCACTTTGAAACGAGCCAGTGACAAACAGTCACCAAGCCTGCTTGATTTATTCTTGTATACTGTGCCTGTTTTATTCTACCATTTTTGTATACATCTTCATAATCATTTTTTTTTTCGTGAAGGTTCTCTATTTATCTATCAAGCAAGATAAGCAGGATACTCTAAACGTATCGTGCTTATCGGCATTGCTGACCAGTTGGTGCTTCCGTCCACTTTAAATCCAAGCACATCTGAAAGGTGTACGTTACCTACGGCTCTCACGGGGTGAATGCCTTCGCTTACCATTAGGATGCGCTTAGTGGTCTACGGATTTTTTCTGCGGCGTACACATGCCTCATCTTATTACGAATATTTGGTCCGGTATGTTTTTGTCCTCAGCCAGCGAGTTTGAGCTTTAAATAGCAAGGTACTGCCCCTTCTGTTAGCGTACAGATTTTTCATTCTAATTTCTTTCTTCCCGTTCTTGTAAATCTCTATGGTCTTGTTTGTTTCTATTCTTTGCACCCAATTCGCTGTCTGTGTTTCTTAGCCGCCATGGTAGCTTACCGGATATGGTGTTGCGCTGCTGAGCACGAGGTGGCGGGCTCAAATCCCGGGCCCGGCGACCTCATTTAGATGGGGGTGAAATGCAAGAACGCCCCTGTCCCGTGCATTTGGCGCCCGTGAAAGATCTTCTGGTGGTGAAAATGAATCCGGAGTCCCCCACTACGGCGTGCTTCTTAATTAAATCTTCATTTTCAAACGTAAGACCGGAGAATTCACTTCAATTCGGTCTTTTTTTTGCTTTATTTCTGATGAGTCTTTGTTCTCTGTTTACACTTTCATTTACCTTGTACTTGGTTGCTCACTTTCCTCACCTCTTCCTCAGTTCTGTATCCACGCTTTTCAGGTACAGGTACGTTTGCCCTTTAGTCGCCCGTTAATTTTTATCCATGTTCTTGAGTCTTTCAACAATAATTTTGCTCTGAGCTTCTCTGGCTTCAAAAGAGGTCTAGCCCATATCCCTTTTGCCTCATTGCTAATTTTACCGTGGGCGGCGAAAGCCAACCGGCCTACCGATCCTTGGTTAGCTTCCAACCCCGACAAGATATCCGGTTTGAAACACAGAATCACATTTGCGATAGTTTGCACTGGCAACATTGCTCCTTTCAAGATTCCATGCATACTATTGTAGTCCCACAATGCTCTATGTTTCACTATTTCTGTATTCCGCTTCCCCTTTATTTCAGATTGTCTGGTGGATGCTTGAACAAGCCTTTAATTCGTTTATGTATACATTGAGGTATACGTATTGAATTGCTATAGGCATGAATGACTTGCCGTTGGATTGACACTGCCTAATTACTCGTCTCTTCACTAAAGATCAGAATTCCCGATTTAGCTGCGCTAAATTTAATGTCTAAATTTATCGCCGCATTGCTATCAATATTCGCAAGTGATTCTAAACCTCTTGCATTGTCCGCTTGTAGCCCTATATCATCGCATACATCATTCCGCGGAGCTTCTGTTGCCCCATTTGTCCATTACGCATCTAGGGTAAATAAACTCTAATTCACTGTTTACCAGTCATCTTTCTATGTCCCTAATATAAAGCGTGAACTACAATGGACACAAAAGACCAATATCCTTGATTCAGTCATTGATGAATTTCTGCCACTTCATTATATTTTCAGCCTTCCCATACAACTTGTGCTCGGTTATCCAAAGAACGAAAGAAGATCCGTGAAATAGTCTAGTAGGCTTTAGTGATTGAGAATATGCCATAACGATTTGCCCTCTACATTCTCGTAGGCTCCCTTAATACCTGGAAATGCTATCCATAAAGGTATATTCTGAGCGACTGAAATCTCTAAGCACTGAGTTAGTACAAATCTATTATTCTCGAAGCATCCGCCTGGTCTGAACCTATTGTGTAGTTTCCCCCAGCACATCAATTTTTTCCCACCCACTTAGACAATTATACTTTTATGGCTTGTATTGCCATTCCACGTATCACTCACATTACTGTATTTGACCTGTAGGAGCTCGTCCAATCATTATCACCTTCGTCTTTGTAGGTGAGGTTCATCTTTCTATCATACCATCCAACGGAAATTTTCTTCGTTTTAATCACTTGCTCTGAGGCATTAGTCAGCAGTGCCTTGCTCTTTGGACCGAGGTTTTTGATTAGCTGTACTCGTATTGGAGCTCCGCCGAGTCCTGCGGCGGTATTATTAAGGGCATTTTCTTCTGCTTTGTTTTTCAGTAAAGCTTTTCTAAGCAACATTTTGATATCACAGGCTTCGCTGTTACTGGATGAGTTTGAGTCTCAAGTACGCTTTTTTTTTTCGTGGCGAAGTTATCGCGAATAACGTGTCTGGTGTACCGCAGCGTATCGTCTCCTTCGAAGATGTTACCGTCATCGTCCCTTCGCACTCCACACACTGCATCATCTAATGGCGCCCGCGCTAAGTACACGCATCGCGCAGTTTCTATTAAGCCGAGCAGCGGATGAATTTAAAGAATCTTTGTTCGTCTCATGGAAGAGTGACAGATACGCAGTGCCAAATGTCCAGTTACGCAAGTTAGCGTCAAAAAGTTTTTTGGAAAAGCCGCATATACCTAATGGCACATATCCAATAGCTCAAGTTGGCGTCGAGTTGATTGGCGAGCAGTACAGACCAAATGACACACACCTAGAACTCCAAGCTGTCATCAAGGGAGTCTATTGAATAGCTGTACATAGCCTGCGACTCAACCTGGTCCAATGGTTGGTTTCAAACCTTATTGCCTCTACATAGAGCAGCCCGATTCGTGGAGAATTACAGTATGAACTAACCAGTTATGGTGTCCCAAGTCGGCAGGAAAATGGCTTTACTCGCCGACGGCTTTCTATGGCAATGAAGGGAAAGTTACGGGCGCGTCCCTGCAGCACATGTATTACGCCGCCAAGTAGTCCACCAGTGTTTGATAGTGCTCTTGGTTGCTCGGAACAGACGCTGATTCGACGCAACTCCACGTGCGATGGTTTCACGTTTGCCCAGACCCGGAAGGGAAAAGCCGCAAAATAAGTAAACTTTTACCCGTAGGCACGCATACAACTGTGGTATGAGCGTAATACACAATATAACGTATAGCACATGTAATACATCACACTTGATATAAACAAAACAGGTGCTACACACACGCGCGCACGCACACATGCCCAAACACACACACCCGCTCACACGTGCACACACGCACAGACACAACACATCATTACAACGTCCATGCAAAAGCATTATTTTCAGCGTCGAATCCATGAATGACACCCGGGGCACATACCAGTATAAAGTCTATACTCGGGCAAACAAAATTTGGGTTTCATTTTGGCTGTAGAAAGACTTTTCCTCAGGAGACGGTTAGGTACCGCGTGGACCAGCGGCAGAGAAATTTAGCTTTACCGAGCTTGAACAAGGTGACCCAATACTATCAGCCGTAGTTTGCGCATTCTGGGGTACATTGCCTTGTTTGACTGCCGAGATCGTTCTGCGATCTTGCGGAAGCACCGCAAAACGTAGCTAGCGCTGTAGTAGACGACAGTCGCAAACCAATCTCGGCGCTGTGGTGGCCGCACGATGGATATTCCAAACATTCTTGCAAATAGCTTCTAGAAGGTGCGTGCTACAACGCACTCCTTTACTACTGTCGCGTTGGTCTCTGTGCGCAATGTATACATGTAGCATTCGCTGCCATATGCCAGCGTTCAAGCCTCTCTCGTGTAGGTAGAATGCCCCACTGATATTGCCAATGAAAATATTTCACCTGAGAAGGCAGATCAGGTGAAAGCAGCCGTGACAAATCAAGAATGGATGAAGTTTCCTACGAGTGTTTATCTCGTGAACAGCCATTTTCTCCGTACAGGTTGCGCTTTGTGTCACTGGTTTCAGGATGAGACCTGAACATCTGGGCAAGGTCTATAGGGGATTCTGATATAACCGCTCAGTGAAAGGTACAATTTTAGCTTGAAACAACCAACTCTTATTTCCCAATCAGCCTATCAGTTACATCAGTAAAGCAAACTCGTGAATCTGTGAGCAGAATCCAGCCGACCCGACGTTTTTTTAATGCTGAAGAGCAGGAGTGCTGCTTTTTTGTGCGTGGAGGTTGTTTGTAATTCATATTATTGCGAAAACATTTTATGCCCTATCAAGCGGAAAATCTGGCGAGCGTTCGGAGTTAACATCCGATGGGACAAAAGCCGATGTGACCAAGTGATGACGTCACATTCCCGGTGCTGGAATAGCTGGGGCTTGCACTGCGATATACGACGGTGAACAGCAACGGCATCAGACGGACGCAGTGGCCCACACCCCAGAAATTCACTTTTCCTAATTGGAAAATTGAGTAGACCTGCCTTAGGAACTGACCTGGTCCACACAAAAGATTAACTTGGCTCGCCCAAAGGTTTGGGGGGCACACACTCAAAAAATTGGCTATGCTTGATTGGAAAATTGGGTTGACCCACGTTCAAAACCAACCAAGCCCACTCCTAAAATTAACTTGAACCACCCGTAAAATTTGGGTGGTCAACCTTGAAAATTGATTTTGCCGAATTCGTAAATTAAGTTGACCGACGTTGAAAACCGACCTGGCACACTTCTCGAATTGACTTAGCAGACCCCCAAAATTGACTTTAGTGAAATCGAAAACTGAGTTTACCTACGTCCATTAACCAACATGTCCCACTTGCAAATGTCACTTGGCGAAACCACAAAATTTGGCTGGCCCAGCCTTCAACATGACATTGCGAAATTCGAGTACATGTCCAAGTGAAAAGTATAACGCGGAAGGCTAAGAATTCTTTCACATTCAATGCACGTAAGCAGCCTTAAATGCCTCTGTAACATTTAGTCATATCATAAGAAGCCAACACTGACACCAAGGAGAACATAGGTAAGATTACTTGCACTTAATAAATGAAATAAGGAAACAATAAATTACTGGAAATTAAAGTGGATGAAAAAAACAACTTGCCGCAGGTAGGAACCGAACCCACAACCTTCGCATTTCACGTGCGATGATCAACCAATTGAGCTACCGCGGCGCGGTTTCCCCATCCACTTTCTTGGGTATTTATGTGTTCTAGTAGAACCCTGGGAGTGTTAGCCAGCGCCACCACTCACAGACCTTGGCAGCGGACGTGGAACGTCCTTTTTGCCGCAGGCGTCACGAGAACGTGATCTTTTTGGGCGAAGGCAACTGGTCAATAAACCCACATATGCTCCCTGAAGGCATCAATGTGGCCGGATTCGAGACCCTCGTTATGTAATCAATGAGAAGGAAGGGGGTTAACCGAGGGGCCCGGTTTTTATTAGTCATATCATAAGAAGCCAACACTGACACCAAGGTCAACATAGGGGAAATTACTTGTGCTTACCTGCACAAGTAATTACCTGCAGCAAGTTGTTTTTTTTTTCATCCACATTAATTTCCGTTAATTTATCGTTTCTTTATTTCATTTATTAAGCACAAGTAATTTCCCCTATGTTATCCTTGGTGTCAGTGTTGGCTCTAATAAAAATTGGGCACCCTCGGTTAACCCCCTTTCTTCCCGTCTGTAACATCTAGTGTCACCGACTATAGGCGGACTATTACCGAATCGCCCTCCCCTCAGGTCTCAGGCGGCATCTACGTTTACGCTACGAAAATACGGAATTTTTTGTGAAGCCACGGTATAAGTTATGTTGTAAGCAGCAAACGCGTTCCTTTCCTCTCCTATTTCACTGATGAGGAAAGTTGGCGAAAGCAACTCATGGAAACGAACCATTGTAGCATTGGAGTGCTGGCTGCGCCCTGTATGCGTAGTACATTACTTAACATCTGACCTAAAAAGAGCATGCCATTCTGAGGCTTGCCTTCCTCCTAAATTTAAGTTCTAACGTGTGCCTATGTGCCTTTATCATTGCAATACTAAATATATGGACACTCCAGGCGTATTTCTTCAACGGAGCCTCTCCCGTGGTGTTGCACCGGTAACGACGGTGCAAGCGCGGATTGTGTATCGCGTATTAGAAGCTTTTAAATGCGAAGCATTACTTAGCGAACATTTGCGCATTTGACCGTATCTGTCTAGCCGCCTACGTCTTGGTGCTTTCATGGTCGTTTCAATGACTTGGTATGTACCAAAGGTGGAATAATACCACAATAGTGGATGAGGAACATAAATGACCGGTCATGACATGAATAACATGATATGTGGGTCATTTAGGTCATGAAACAGCCACCTACGTCGTGGTGCTCTCATGGTAGTTTAACTTGGTAGGTTACAATATTGGCAAAATACGACAAATGTGTATAACAAACATAAATGATTGGTCATTAAATGAATATTTTTACAGGTGTGTGATGTAGATCATGAAACAGCCGCCTACGTCTTGGTGTTCTCATAGTCATTTCGTTAACTTGGTAGGCTCCCGCACATGCTTCACCTGACATAGATTTCCACAGGGCCGCGAGTCGCGAGAGACGCACTGTGCCTTTGCCTGCAGGAACGATGGAGCCAAGTGGACACAGCCTCCCGCGCTGCTCAATCAGCTGCGCAGTGGAGCTGGAACAGTATTCGGTCGTCGGTTTTAGACATGAGCATTGTGCACACAACCACTAGCCTTCCTTCTGTACAGGTGTCTCTATACCATACCGTGGTACCCGTAGTGGTCCGAGCGGAATGGGCACTGCACTTCAAGCTACAAATGCTCACAGTTTTCAAGCTACATATGCTAAAAGCTTCTGAATAACGCTTTCCAATGTCGTGAACGTGGTTAAAATCATGTATCCGGGCTCTCAAAGATATTTACCGAAAGCATCGAAAGTATTTACCGCTAAATACCCAGTGATTTTTATTCGTTCTCATCACCCTAAAAAAATGCAGCAGATCCAACGTGCCCTGTTGAAATCTATGCTACGAAGCTTACGAGGCCGTTTTCGCCCGCTTTTATTGGGTGCATTTTACCCTGCCTAACCTCGTAGGTTCTGCAGTTGAATAAGTTGGCAGCACTTTAACAGAGTGCTTTTATCTATGAGAACCGGTGCGGCTATTGTCTTTGTAGTTGCGAAGCAAGTCCAAAGTCTGTGGTTTCTTTGGTTGTATTTATTGTAAGAGCGCCCAAGTAACCGGAGTTAACTGTTACTTCTGTGGTGGCTGTTACGTGAGACTCTCGGCAATTTGGTCACGTGGCCTTCTGAAGCCGGTAACTAAATGTAGCTATGATAGCGCTTTCTGTCAGTGTGGCATATTTCAGTATGGTTCCAGTATACATAATGATCAAGAAAGATGAGAGAAAGCGTATGCAAAATGTGCACGAATGTGTATAGCAACATGTCAGAATGACGTTATGGTGTTATAATTCCCCCCCCCCCCCCCCCCCCCACTGTTTTTCCAGCCCCTTACACGCCGCAATAGCAACACGTTGTCCTAATGAGGCGTAGAAACGTGCCAGATTACGTTGGCGGATATATTGCGTGGAAACAGCGCTCTTGCAGACATTACGTTTTGGCGTTTGGAGGCGCCCAACACACAGCCTTTCCTTTCACGCTATCGTGATGACAGTTCGTTAACGCGATCCGCCTGCTGACGCCGAGGAAGCAAGAGCACATTACGTGCGCAATGAAAGGGCTGCGCAGTTATTTATGGAAGCAGCGCGAGGACCCACGAGCTGTCGTCGGCGGCCGTACTTTTTGCCTACGAGTGGTTTATTCAGGATATTAGGTTATTCGTTAGCCGTTAATTGTACGGTCTTTGAGATATTGCAGGCTCTGTGAAGCTTACCCCCTAAAATTATTTACGAAGACGATTATGTCTATTGCCGCTGTCTTGATTTGCTTTACAAGGAGGTTTACTGTTCATGTAACATAAACTGCAACTCCGACTTTTTCTTTCTGAATTACCGCGCTGACAGAATACGAATGTAGCGCTTACAGACGAGGACACACGAAGGCGCACGAAACACACATACATGACAATGCATCTGTGTATTTCATGTGCTTTTTTGTGTTCTGGTCTGCATGCGCTACATTAGTATTCCTAGATGCCATAGCTACAACCTCGCACTGCAACGTGCGCCGATGACGCTTAAGTTTGTTATTCTTTTCGCATCCTCGCTGACTAACAAAAATTTATTCAAATGCTGGAGTAGAATGATATTGCTGAAAGGTCGTGTTAAATTAGCTGTCTTAAGACTTTGATACAGAAAAAACAGTTGCGGCTGTGTTGCTATGCGTATGAAGATCACTTCAGCCATCAAGACGTAAGTACCTGAACCACTGTTTAATGTACATGCCTCAATTTCTCTGCATTTCAGCGTGTGTGTGTGTGTGTGTGTGTGTGTGTGTGTGTGTGTGTGTGTGTGTGTGTGTGTGTGTGTGTGTGTGTGTGTGTGTGTGTGTGTGTGTGTGTGTGTGTGTGTGTGTGTGTGTGTGTGTGTGTGTGTGTGTGTGTGTGTGTGTGTGTGTGTGTGTGTGTGTGTGTGTGTGTGTGTGCGTGCGTGCGTGCGTGCGTGTGCAAGCGATGCCAAGGTCTCCAAGTAATTGCTTGTATTTGAAGTTGGAATATGTGCAACATATAGCAATGAGTGATCATCTTCGAGTAACTAGTTTAATGTTCGTGAAAATTTCAATAATCTACTATCATATATATATATATATATATATATATATATATATATATATATATATATATATATATATATATACATAGGGAAATATGGATGGTCTGCCTGCTGCAACAACTCAAGCGTTAATGAAAATTGTTATGAAAGTGTAAGCAGCATTTGTTACCACCTTTCTTCTTGCTCACCACCTTAAAAGATGCCTGCACAGTTAAAGCCTTCTGGTAACACGGTGGGTATCCTAGGTGGCGTTATGCAAACAGTTGTTTGTTTAATTTCTTTATTTTTTACGATCCGAATTAGCCCACAAATAAGTACACAAGAACGATCTTGATGGTGGAAGATGATAAGCATGCGAATAACGTATATGTCTCACAACCACGTGTTGTAGCATTTTCCAGCTTTTTCAGTGTTCTAAGCTTGGCGTAACGTTAGCTGGGACACCCTATATAGACATGAATCGGTACCGTACCTGTAACATATCCTTCTCCAGTGTTCACACTGGACTCTTCGTTACGGAAGGGCGGAACGACCAAATAACCTATTTCTCTAAAGAAGCGCACAAAAATAAGCGCAAAAGCCTTTCAAGCACCCCCACAACGATCTGTACTACCCTTATGGAACGGCGCTATTCCAGAAATATGTATAAGCCGTACAGGTTACTTCTGCATCCGCGTTCGGTGTTCACGGAAGTTCAGATGCAACAACAGATCTATAATAAACAGGAGGCCTCACATTGAACTCTGTTAGCGAAGCAGCACTTTGTAACCGGTCTCCCCAGCGTCCCTCGAAAAGTCATCCGAGCGGTGGCTAGCTCCCAAACTAACTGAGCAAATATGCGTGCGTTCTCAAAGTGCTGACTTTGAGAACGCGTGAGTCTACTCTGCCTACCTGCCTCCTGGTCTGTTTCATCCAGTGGCGAAAAGAAAAATAGCCCAAGCACATTCTCCTGCTTCATTTTGTTTCAGGTCAATATTATTTCAGCATTTATTTTTTTAATTAATAGGCAGAGGCGATTCTGTGGCATTGGTCAAAGCAGGTGGTTGTTCTCATCAGCTCGGAAGAGACCGAGGTTCGTGATGCTTAATAAAACCAGGCGGAAAAGCGCAAATAAAGGCTACTTGTTGGGTCGTTAAGCATTCACTTATTTAACCACCCCGCTTGCAGCTCACGTAGCATTTGTCTTCACCGATCAGATCTTGAACTAGATTGAAAAAGGGATCTTTAGGTTATGATTTTTGTTGGCTATGGGCACACTTTGGCATGGTTTAACTTCTGTTACTGCGGCTATGTTCCGCTGATTGGGTGTAACTGTTGTGTCATTCCGTCGCCGCGCATCACCACTTAAAAGTAGGAGGAAGTAATTCGAGGCAAGGTTGTTAACCAGAATGTGACAGCCTTTATAAAGTAAAGTCCATCTCGCGCTTACGGTCCCAGCATTTTGATCCATGCACGATTTCAAATGATGGTGAGCAGCACCGCTCTGGCACACACTCGCTATTACTCAGAGATTTCAAAAGTGTGAGACCACTTTTATGGTAAATCAATTTTTATCTGCAGTAATGCAACGTCAACTACGTTATCAAGCGCAGCCAATTTTCACATCAGTCCTCCATGAAAGCCCTTTCTTGTCTAAAAACACTGGTGCTATCAAACAAATTACTTTGAATATCCGCTTACACGAAGCGCACTATGTAGACCGCCATTTAAAGTCCTACACTAATGTCCTATCCTTCAAGCGTATTCCTTCACATTTACAAATTAGCACAGTAGTAACAACATGCTGGTACTCTACGGTGCCGCACGGATATCAAAGTGAAGGAGAACGATTTCTGAAGCCCTCCTGTGAGAAGATGCTCAAGTGGGACGAAGTTTAGGATGAACGCCCTTATTCAAAATGGTCGCAACAAGCATGTAAGCAGCTTTGTGGTTGCAAATGAAAATGTTTCATTAGAATCCGTGTAAAAGCAACCGAGTAAGCTCCGCTTCAAAACCAATTATTAGAAACTCAGTATGTCCTCGGCGTTAAAAATAGTCAGAATCCATCTAGCGATGACTGCCCACAGTAATACGTTTAGCATTGAATCAATATAGCGACACAACGTATTGCCAAAGTCTAAACGAGTTACGTATCAGGCGTATAGTGCAGCGGAACGCCTTTCCCACTCTTCCTTAAGGACTCGGCGCCATCTAGCGGCAGTCAGGCTGCTCTCTCTCACACTTCTTTCTGGACATGTCGCGCCATCTCGAGGCGCTGCCACGAAGTCCGCGGATGACCTCTAAGACGAGAAACGACCGCCGTGGTGGGATTCGATCCCATGACCTCGGGCTCAGCAGCCTAACACCATAGCCACTGAGCAACCACGGCTGGTAGCGGTGCAATGTAAATGAGACTATAGGTCATGTGCTCTGTGACTGCCCTCAGCACGTGGAAGAGCATCAAAAGTTTAACAATGTACCTACGCACCTCGGCAACCCGCCGCTGTCGGAGGAAGTTATTTTATGCCCTTAGCCAGACGTTAAATCGAGTTTGGAGGCCATCAAGGCCCCACTTCACTTTTTAAAAAAGCACGGGCCTGGACTGTAGGCTTTAATTAGTCAAAATTGCTTAGTGTATGCTTTACATCTTTCCTCATCATCGTCTCCCAACATGCGCCTTTTTCTTCCCTCTTTCATTCCCTCTTCCCCTTCTCCCAGCGCAGAGTAGGTGGCTAGAGCAATGTACCTCAGGACGACCTCTCTTTATTTCGTATCATTAAACCTTTCTTTCTCTACATAACTGCCCAAGTGGCACCAAAGACGTTCGTTGAAGAGCGGCAAAGGCCTGGTGTTGCATACCCAGTGACCCAAGTTGGCATCAAAGAGGTTCATTCAAGACCAGCACAGACTGAGGGTCATATACCCAGTGCTCTAAGTCGGTATTCAATTCAATTCAATTCAGCTTTATTCAACATCTGCCAGATGTTTGGAGCACGGACAAAAAGCCAAAAGGCTTGACTGGGTCCGCGCAACCTAGCACGGCATACAGTGGCTTCACTTCCATACCAAAAAGTCTCAAGATCTCAAAAAGAGTATCAAAGAGTCTCGCAGAACAGCCGTACATACCAGTCTCGAGTCCGCATATAAAGTGACCCATGTCAGTGAGAAACAGTTTCGTTGAAGAGCGGCACATATAGAGATCGCCATACACTCAGTGACCCAAGTTAGTCCCATGGTTGGTTTCGAATCTTGTTCCATCAGAACAGCAGCCCGATGCGCTACCCATTCGACCATGAACTAAGCTGGAATAGCGATGATGACTTGGTAGGTGGCAGGTGGTCGCAAAGCACTGTACGCCAACAGTGGCATCTCTGGCCCAGGTTGGCTCCCAATGTGGCGGTCAGGGCTAGAACCGTAATCATGGGCTCAGCAGAGATTGTTTGACGATCGTACGACTACGACGGCATCGCAACCGTAAGAGCGTACCTACAGTGTCAGAAGTCACAAATCAAGAAGAGGGTGGACAGTTGGAGTAGCGCATTGTGGTAAAAAACTTACACTGATGAGGTGCTCAAAAAGGCTGTCCTGCGTTTCCATAAGTGGGCCTATCTTTCCCGAAGGTGGTGGTTTCATCTTTGGCATGTTAGTTTTAACAGGTAAGTAGGGTGATGTGACGTGCGGTCGTTTCTTCTTCTATGTTTCTTCAGCCAGCAACTGGCTGAAGAAACATAGACTCTAAACAAAATGAGTGTGGTCGTTCTATGTATCTAGGCATGTTTCCTAAGACTAAGGGAAAAGAGTGGGAAAGTGGGAAGGCGCCAGGAGAAAAAAAAAGACATATAGGGCGGCTTGGGAAGGTTGTTGAGGAAGGGAAGCTTCCAGAGAACTAAACAGAAATCGTTGGTTTCGTAGGCAGCATGCGTTCGTGGTTTTAGAAGAGCCGGTCAGTCGCTCCGCGCGGGAACAACAAAAGGACATGGGTTGAAAGAATGACCCGACTAGTGCAACCACAGTGTGCCGCGAATGTTTTGAAGGTACGAAGATGGCGACATCACGTCTGGGGGGAAAAGATGCCGGATTGATTGAGTGATTTATTTATTTATTTAGTTATCCATGGGTTGATTGATTCATTGGTTGATGGGACTGATTGACTGATTGATTGGTGGGTGGTACTGATTGATTGATTCATGGATGGACCGGAGTGATTGTTTGCTCGATGGGAGGATAGGGCTGTTTGAATGGTGGATGAATGGATGGACTGATTGATTGATGGATGGGTGGATCGGACTGGCTGATTGATGGGTGGATGGATCGGACTGATTGATGGATGAATAGATGGGTGGGACTAATTGGTTGATGTATGAATGGATAGGATTGATCGATAGATGGATGGATGGGATTTATGGATGGATAGATCAATGGGATTTATGGATGAATGGGATTGATTGATTGATTGATTCTAAATGCGCGAAGTAGGCAAAGAATTCTAATCTCATTAATACCGCGGCGAGCGTGAGCGCTAAGTCATGCTTGTACATATTGTACAAACACACACTTATTTCATCTTGTTCAAGAGACTTGCTGAAGTTCAAGTTCTTTACAGCCTTCACTATGGAAACTTCATCTATGGAAACACGTAGTTCTACAACCTCTTTAGTTGCATCACCCAACTACGGCTTAAAAGACAAATTCACTCTTGAAGCTTTCTATGTCAACTGCGCCCTGTATAGTGTTCAGAAATATTTTATAGTATATGTATTATAATATGTTATATAATATATTACATTATAATATACATGTATTATTTTATATTATTATATATTATAGTATTTGTATTGCATTACTTTAGTTTTGTGAATTTGTCTTTGAACTCCATTTAGAATATTTTGTTACGACGAGTATGCCTCTTCTCCGGGCTGATTACACATTTCATCGTTGTTTTACTAAGGGTGAAGCGTTCTACCTTAGCCCTCATAAAATACCTGTGGATCGCTCTGAGCTAGTATTTTCGAGCTTGTGTACTGCCCAGCAAATATAATCTTAATTGCGCCAAGCGCTATGCTTTCCTCAGTCATCCGTGCGCACAAATTACCAAGTATTAACCTCTAGTCCTTCATGTTCTTCTTTTTGCAATACTTGCTCTTTCTATGGCTGCCACCTTAAACTTTCGCTTACGATGTTTCAACTCTGTAATCAGTCTTTGTTCTATTTCTGTAGTTCTTTACTCTTTTCTATTTCTCTCTCTCTCTCTCTCTTTATACTTAGGCTTTTTTTTGTAGTACCGACTATCTTAAACTTGAAGACGTCATATTCCAGACGCTCATCTTTTAGCTTACACATTTACCATGTGATATTTTACTAGCTTCTCTATTACACCTCATGTAAAATACCACAAAGCAGTGTTCTCAAACGACAATGGAGCAACATGATAATTGCAAAACCGCGGAAGCATTTCAGATTAAACATACACCCCGTTTAAGCAAGCATGTATAGCCCCTTGAAAGTGCGTGTACTGTACATTGACGCTATATCTTCGAGACCATGATCGTTAAATTTACCTACCAGTACCGTCGTGATTGCATCTCTGAATGGTACATGGCTGGTTTTGTCTTTTGTAGCACACAAAGAATTGAAATCGGCAGGACAATGAAAGTCTGCTCTAAATCACAATCTTGCCTAATACCTCGCAATTATCCGCGACGTTTCTCTAGCACGCATAAATGTTTTTTTTTTTTAATTATGGGGTTTTAAGTGCCAAAAACAACTTTCTGATTATGAGGCACACCGTAGTGGAGGACTCCGGAAATTTTGACCACCCGGGGTTCTTTAACGTGCACCTAAATGTAGGTACATAGGTTTTTTTCGCATTTCGCCCCCATCTAAGTATGGCCGCCGTGGCCGGTATTCAATCCCGGGACCTCGTGCTCAGCAGTCCAACACCATAACCATTGAGCAACCACGGCGGGTCTAGCACGCATCCTCCTATCGTTACAACGCCAACTGGCTGTTTGATATGGTAACCGCATGTGTCACATTGCGTAGCATAGGTTAGCGAGAACGCAAATGCGCGCAGCCAGGCAGATGCGAATGCATCGAGCAGGTGCGTTTAGAGAGCTTGTAACGCGGATGGCAGGATTTGCGCGAGGGCCTTCCGTATATAATTGTACTGAAACGACCATAACACAAAAAATAACATTTGTTTCAGCACTCCTTACGCATTTAGCCAAAGATTCGTTGCATGTAGGTTCCATGGCATGGAAAGACACACCGACCAATTAAAACTTATTAAAATGCACGACGTTTGCAAGCCGAAACGTCTTGTCTTTTAGAAATTTTTACTTCGTCAGTGTACATCTTTCTTTGTCATGTCTCGTCCCGACCAGGCTGGGCTTCCGTCAAACTCTCGATTACATGTAGATTCCAATAATGCGCGTTGAATTCACTGGTTTTTTTTTCCGCCATTACATTTATCTCATCACGCACAGTATCGCCATCAAGACCCATTTTCGCACGTACATTGCCGACTCATTTGCGGTTATTGACGCATTCGGATGTCAACGAAGAGGTACGAAAAGTAAGAAACAGTTTCAAGGCAGGCTTTGCGATAACAATTTCCCGGTTGAGTCTGACAGGCCGCTCTTACAATGGCAGTTGCGACAACAAAGCGGTGGAGTGGCGCAAATCGCTCCGCGCCATTTTTAGTCGTCAGAGCAGAGCGGTGAGAAAATTGGTTCTTCGTTATTTGGAACTGTTCTGCGAATAGAAGAATGACAGTTGCCAGAGGTAAGAACAACATAACCGACAAGCAGTGTACAAGAACAAGAAGTGTAAGTAAAGCTGTGCTAGGCCGTCTCCACAACGTTGATTCCTGGGTAGCGAAAGCCGTCATTAGAGGGTGCGAAAAAGCTCAAGGGTGCAAGGCTCGTCTGATCATTCGGTGGGTTCTTGATGCCGCTTTCTTTTTCGTTTCCTTTTTTCTAGTTTAGCTTGCTGTTTCCTTCTTCTTTTGTTTTTCGTCTTGCATGTGCTGATGCACGGTTTTCACAATAATGTCAGACCTCTGAATGTCGCTACACTTGTACGCCTTGACCCCGAATGCAGAGCAAGCAGAAGCGGCCATAATGGACAACTCTGTTTTACAGAAGGAAAGACTAGACACTGACTCTTATATACTACTATTAACAGTGATGCAAGCATAGCAGTTAGTGTAGCACAAGCGAACGCCTTTGCAAAATAATCGAACCGAGATTAGCGCGCATGCTTCATTCGTGCAAATGCCAGCTATCTCTCTGAGACAATCAGCGCCTGCTTCAAGTTTTATTTACTAGGGTTCAATGTTCTGTTGCAATGACGGAAAAGCTGTGGAGGCAAAGGGCACGCAAGTCAATCCTGCAATAATTTCTATATTCTCACTCACTTTAGCGTAATCTGTGCAACAGTAAGCATAAAAAATAAATTATAGGGTTTTGCGTGCCAAAACCACTTTCTGATTATGAGGCATGCAACAGTGGGGGACTCCGGAAATTCAGACCACCAGGGGTTCTTTAACGTGCACCTAAATCTAGGTACTCAAGTGTTTTCGCATTTCGCCCCCCTCAAAATGCGGCCGCCGTGGTCGGGCTTCAATCCCGCGACCTCGTGCTTAGCAGCCCAACACCATAGCCATTAAGCAACCACGACGGGTAACAGTAAGCATCTTGTTAACAAAAGCATTTATGATAAAATCAGAAATAAAATGCAGCAGCTATTGTAAAATTCGAATGATCTTTTTTTCGCTGTTGTCGTCTTCGCGGTTCTGTAAATTTGAAGCCATCGCAGTTAGAAAGTACGCTAATTCATTGTCTGTTCCAGGGAGCCGAAAGCGCTATCAAACTGTCTGCCGGACTACTTGTTGGAATAACACATGTTCGGGGGCTCCACCCGTGCAGCCTTAACTTTGTTGTCATAGGAAGTAGTCCGCGACCATAGAAATAATTTGCTTAGAAACGCGAGTGCACTCGCACGCACGTCATTTCGCTTTATGCCGCAGACACACTAATGGAACGTGCGAATAGCAAGCTGATTTTATGAGGAAGCTGCTCATAAAAGCGACAGCATGACGGTTTCCCCCATTCTTCTACCGTAGCAGATAGCACTTTGATTCACTGTCTTAGCGCTTACCACCCATCGGTTTGAATTACATTCCGCAGTCATTTCCGCGTAACAGCTAACGGTATGCGTAGGTGCTGTGTGGTATTTTACCAAATTCGCTATCGACACAGCTTGTAACGTAACAGGTTGTATTGCTGCTTCGTTGGAGTAGAAAAATTACGGCAGAACTCATGTCACGATGACTGTAAATGGTAATGCGATTAGCATCCGATCTATGTAGCAACGGACAATATTCCTTAAGTCACAAATTGTGACATCAGTAATGGGCATTCGGAGACTTCCATCGCTTCGGCTATGTGTGATATATTCTGGAATCGTTCCAGCTTGTTGTGGCCCTCGCTTGCTCAGCTAGCCCGTGAATACGGGGGTTTGACGACGACTGAATCACACCGACGCAGTGACAACGATGGAATGGCGAAGGAACGACGTCGCTGCAAAATTAAATTATGGGGTTTTACGTGCCAAAACCACTTTCTGATTATGAGACACGCCGTAGTGGGGGACTCCGGAAATTTCGACCACCTGTGGTTCTTTAACGTGCACCTAAATCTAAGTACGCGGGTGTTTTCGCATTTCGCCCCCCATCGAAATGCGGCCGCCGTGGCCGGGATTCGATCCCGCGACCTCGTGCTCAGCAGCCTAACACCATAGCCACTGAGCAACCATGGCGGGTTACGTCGCTGCAACGACAAAGGCGGTATGACGACGACGGCATGTGACAATGAGATGACCATTCTTCAATGATGACGATGCTATAGCAACGACAGCATGACGATCTCATGAGGACAATAGGCTGACGACGATAACGTCCAGATGGTATGCCGACAAACATATCACGAAGCTTGAATGCGATGATAACACGACTACGACGTCAGGACCACGGCAATGCAACTGATGCGTGATGTGAACTTTATGACGACGACCCAATCGGGACAATTGCATTTACTGCATTTACCCCTAAATCACCACTGAATTTTGTTTTCCTTTCCTTTGAATAAGAGTGTACACCTTTCTGAGTCTTTTCCCGTTTTTGTTACCTTTGTGTTTCTGATGACGTGTACTGCTTTTTATTTTCTATGAATCGACGATTTCAAGTACGCCAGGTCTTGTTTGAATAATTTTTTATGCACAGTTCCACGCGGGCGCTTACAGTATGCGCCCCCTTATTTTCATGTACGGGTCCTTTAGAAACCTCTGTCAAAGAAAGGTGTAGGACGATTTGACAAGCGGTCGGTATAGATTATTGACAGCGAAGAACTTCAAAATTTTATCGTTCCAGGCATTATGAAAGCGCGAGGAGTTTGCACTGCTCAGCACCCGGGAGCCGTAAGAAAGAGGAGTGTGGCGGTGACATGGCGATAACTGTGAAAGCAATCTTACGCTTGGTTCACTGGTTCTTGATATATGAAAATTAAGAGTGTCTCCGCCGAGTTAGAAATAATTCAAGCACAGGAAGACGCAACTTTGTCGCTCTGAATTCACATTTAAAACAGGAATTTTATATTTCCAGCCCACCTGGTCATCCTTTTATCAGCAGGAAATGACCAATACAAGCTGAGCTTCTTGCAGTACTTTATAATAGTTATTGCTGTGCAACCAAAGCTTTTAAGGAAACTTGCGCGCCACAAAATTCTGGCACTTAACCCACACAAGAACCTAGCTCTATTGCAAATGTGCTGTATCGATGAGGAGCAGTTGCAGTTTAGGAAAGACGTGTTGAATACAGAATAGCAGTCGAACAATAAGAATACACTCGTTAGATCTCGGTAACTCAGACGTGTTCGCCTAACCCAAACTATTCACTTTTGTACTGCAATATAGGTTAACTAGTAATGGAAAAGGTCTTGCAGCCTTCAGCAAACATTTGCACTGAATTCAAATTCAGCAGAAGGGCATCTTTTGTATAACGTCCACCATTAAGGTTGAACCTGTGGATCAAATGCGAACTTTGCAGTCAATACCTCAGTCCACTTCTCGATTGATTTACGTGCGCTGTACGCGCGTTTCCTCTGTCGAACGAAACGCGACATCGAATTTATATATGCAAAGCAGCCTGAATGTCGTAGTGTCGCACCGAACGACCAGAGTAGACAGAAATCATGCCGTCGACTTCCCACGATTGTCGCCACCGTCGTCTTCCTTCTGTCTTCACACACATTGTCGCTTCAGACACAGCTGGTCGCCTTACACAAGCACGTTGGTCCCCTTGGTAACGCTTCGCGTAATCCCAAACCATGCTGGCCAGCAAAATGCTTCGCATACACATACATTCCTCAAGTGCTTTGAATATACTTTATTTGTTGTTGTTCTGTCCTTGCGCCACCCCTGATCAACGACACAGAGTAAAGAATATGAGGGAAAGATTAAGATCTGTAACCCTAGAGCATTACACAATGATTGCCCATAATTCTAATCATATATGCAGACTCAATCTAGAGATAAGCCAGAGCAAACACTGAGGCTTGTCAGGACAATGTGTGTTAGTGCTGATTTTTGTGTTCGGCTCCAATACTGAATACGCCGCAATGCTGCATCACCAAGTCACCGCGTCCATATGTGCTCATGTATTACAAGGAAGTCGTCTTTACGTACATGAATTGGGCGACGCAGACGAAGGTGAAGCAATACAACGAAATGTAACTTGGCCCAATTCATTCCTGCGTATGTGACGTAAAGGCAATTGCAGCGCACATGACCTCTCGCCCACGCGTCCTACGCAATGCGACAAATCATGGCTTGTATTTTTCTTCACTTCGTTTGATTTTAAATGTGCTGTCCGCTTCTTAAAGGATCATCAGTACGCGGTGATCATCTCCAAAAGCTAGTTGCCGCTGGAGCGATATGTACAGGGTCGTCCACTCTTTGGGTGAACACGGCTCAGCGTGGATTGTTGATGGATAGATGTTATGAGCGTCCCCCTTCGGAACGGCGCAGTGGGTTCCGCCACCAAGCTCTTGCTATTATACTGCCTAATGTCCTACGAACTCCCACAACTAAATTTTCTGATCCCCTATTGCGAACTATGCTTTTGTACGTCTCCATTTCTTGTCGTTTCCCTACTTTTTTTCCACCACTTTTCGAATCGACTCTCACTAATTTCTATTGCGGACATGTTTACTTTTCTCCTGCTCTCGCTGAACCCAGGGGCTTCAAGGAGGCCAGTGGTGCCAAAATTGACTGCTGGGCAGACGTCTTCACATTCTAATAAAACATGTACCATCGTTTCCCTAGCTTCACCGCAGCAAGCTCATGCTTCTTCTTCCTTCTGATATCTCTCTTTATACATGCGTGTTCTAAGGCATCCCGATGCCGCTTCGAAAAGTAAGGAGCTTCCCTTTGAGTTATCATGAATTGTTTCTTTCTTGATTTCGCATTTTTTTCTCTTAAGTAGTGCATCGCTCCGTGTAGGGCCACTGTGTTCGGCGCGGCCGCGCAACGAAGCGAAGCGGCGCATATGCACAGGGTCGTCCTCGAGGAGGTGCTTCGAGTCGTCTGCTACAGCGCTGGAGCGCACCGCTTTAGCTCTGCTGCGAGTATACTTCACCAAACGCAGGTGACCGAGGTGGCTTCGAACGAAAGCGCGCTTCAATCACTGGAGCATTTTCCGGCTTGCTTTGTCTAAGACTTGCGAAGAGCCTGCTTAGGTCTCTCTCTGGAGGGAGGCAAATGCCGCATCCAATACGCGGCACGCAAATGAAGACGACGATCTCGCGCATGGCGGAAGGGAAGACGAGGTCCCGGCGCAATCGTTTTTCTGTTTGCCTGTAATTAAAGTGTCCTGCCCTGTTTTATCAGTTCCTGCTGCTTGTGAATCGCGTCAATATGCATGAACAGAAACAAGCTTCTCAGCGCGTTCTATCGCATTTCTTTTCCTGCCAAGGGATGAGGGTAAAAGAAAAAAAGTGTTTTTTTTTTGCGTGATCTTTTTCAGGCTGGGGCCACTTTATTTAACTACCACAGCTGTCGGGGCAGTGCGTCCCGAGAAAGCCATTAGGCGCGCTTTTCATGATTGGGCTCATGACTTGATGAGCATAGCACGCCGCTTCGCGCATCTCTTGATGCCATAACGAAATTGGTTAATTGACTTAAGAAGACGGGGACCAACGCCCGCCATAAATATCACAGAAAATTCGAGAAGGATGGTTCAATCGTGAATATATACTTGATCATGTTTTTCATTGATTCTACCATTAAGGAGGGCAAAAAAAGAGTACTTCGGAAGTAACTAAGCGGTGACATCCGCAGCTATGCGGCTCTTTTATTGCCGTGTTAATGTCGCTCGTGACTGGCAATGGATCGCTTTAAGGGATGTAAGGAACTGCCCTCTCAGGCATAACTGACTTGGCCATAATTTGACGCCCCACTTTCATCTTTCTAGTTTCAATATAAAAACGCCACTATTTTTTGTCAAATTTTATGTGAAATCACCCAAGCGGTGCCGGCCATTGTCGCATACCTGTCGCGGGAAGTCGCATTGTCACTTCGAGGAATCACCGATCAATCCTTTGATGACATTGATAAGCTGGTGTAAAAGAGGGAGTGCAGACATTCTCTTATTTTTAATCCCTAGAGTCAATGCACGAAAAATGCGAATGTTATATGTTCATATTGAATTGGTGTTTAAAGCTGAAACTCAAAAATCGAGCTTACGTTATGACTTGCCGGTTACGAAGTGGTTCTTCGCTTCCAGTTCATTTCATCTTTTCCTCTGAGAAGGTTCTCTGCATATTCCCAATAAAATTTAATAACTTATTAATTTTGGGGTACACGTCCGGAAGCGAGATTTAATCTGGGCTTTACGCCATAGATATCGGCAGGGCATAAATTTCATGAGTGTTTATTTATGGTTTCTTTTCTTTTTTTTTTTTGAGGGGAAAGGGGAGATTAGGCTGAATGGCTAGAACCTGCATGCTGTTGTCGTCGTGGGGAAGTCACCGGCCCGTGTGTCGGTCGAACGCGGCCACGATTATTTAACCGGCGGTCATGACGCCGGTCCGGCATCATCTGCCGACCACGTGCCGTTGGTCGGCAGACGGGCGGGTTATTTGCAAAAGCCAAGCCCGTCAAAACCCAAATGACTGACATCGGGCCGTCTACTTTTTAACTGGCCATGGGCGTCATACAAACTGGGATACGTAGCGCAAGAATGACACAGGGACAAGCAGAAACAAGGGACGAGCGCTAACTTTCAACAATTTATTTAGTGCAGCTGGTGAGCATATATATACTCACTGGGACGCCACTGCAACAGTAACACTGAAGGGAAGGAGGAAAAGCAGTCATGTGACTACTATGCCCAAAAATTCGAGCTCTTTCTTTGATAAAAGAATAGACGGCGTGCTAACGCAATCGTCACCTGCTCTGGCTATCTGAGCTGCTTCGACAATTTCCCTCTTAATCTTATTCCAGTGGCGATAGACAAGTTTAAGAGAGGGAAGCATGGTGCCTTCGCGTCACATTTTCTACAATGGGCAGCCAGATGCCCATCTATTGAGATGCCCTCCACTTTATTAATATGTTCCGCCAGACGCACGTTTAAGCATCTGCCCGTCTGGCCCACGTAGTACTTCCCACACGAAAGTGGAATCTTATACACCACGTTGCGAGTGCATTTAACAAAAGGATCCTTGTGCGCGGTAGCACAACCAAGCTTGATTGTCTACCGCGGTTGAAGAATGCCTTTCTACTTGGTTGAAGAATGTCTTTCTTGGCCTCAAGACGCCTAAAATAGCGACAATGGATGCTGTGCTAACTTTTAATGACGGCAGCATTGCTCGAGCCGACATGTTGAGGTCATTCGGAGCTTCTCCAGGGCGATTCACAGTCCAGTGGTTGCGCGAAGCTGACCGGCGGGGACTGTACTTTGCAGAGAGGGCTACATGAATGGTCACTAAGGAGGCCCGGAAAACAAGGCAGCTAGCTCAGAAAAGAAGTGTTGAGGATGGAGGGGACTACCAGGCTGGTGGCTATTGAAAAAATGTGTCAGCATTTGTTTCTATAGTCCTATATTGCAATAAAGCTCTTTCTTCCACTTCAAAGCCAGTTATCTCAAAACACCAAATTTTGCTGCATTTGACCCTTTTTTTTCAGAAACTACAAGCGCTAGGGAGATAATATTTTCCAGATATTGAGCAAACATTACAGTCTACTGAACTAGGATTATAAATATTATTGCAGGGGATTTTTATTTACAGGCTATTTACTGCAGATTTTGGCTCTAAATTTGGTGGGTCCAGTAAAAAAAAAAGAAAGCAAAAAAAACTAATCTTTGAAAAAAATAATCCTTGTTAAGTAACGCCACCTAACATTGCTGATTACAATGCCACCAAGGTTAATGTTCTAACCCTAACAGATCATGAGAAAAAGTGTCACGAACATAGCCTAAAGTGTATGTCAAGAATAGGAGCTACCCTGTCCCCTTAAGTCATGGCATATCCTCTCTTATCAACTTACGATGCTGATACGCTGCTGCCAACTTCGCCACGTCTTTTTGTCAACGTTTCCTATCGTGTCTAACTTCGCAGAATTTTTTTGCAGAGACCACTTGTTTCTTTCCTCTTTCACTTGACTTCCTTGTCCTGCATCTTTCGCAAACAACACAACTTATTGTAATCTAGAAAACTGACGCGTCGCTTATAGATTTTACCACCAATGCAAAATTGACAGAAACAGCATTCGAATGCTCCGTGCATTTCTCCAGGCACATACAAAAAAAAGACGAAAACGTCTGTGCCACGTATATTACATCAGCTTATCAGTGTTATCAAAGGGTTGATCGATGATACATCTAAATGAGGGTGTGGCTTTCCGCGACACGTACGCGACAACGTCCGGCACCCCTTCGGTGATTTTACATAAAGAATGACAAAAAAAAATGAGTTTCATCTTTTCAAATGAGCGGAGCGATGCCACACTGAGTCGTGCTCCCCCTAAGAGTGGAAGACCCTGTAGTTCTCTATTCTTGGTCAATCCCATATTATGGTTATGTGCAGTATCACGGAAATCATCATCATAATTATGATGTAGCGGCCATCTAAAAGAGCTCGTTGATGTTGGTACGAGAAGTATGTATGTGATTGCGGCCTATGAAAACTCACTTGAACGGAAATACCGCTACTATTGCGAATATATATCTATAAAGCTATACAGCCAATAAAAACAAATTGCTGGTTCTCCCGTAATCGAGAGTGGTTGTATGAATGAAACGGCAAGCGGCAAAGCAGATTGGTTTGAGATCATACTAGCCAGAGTCTTAAAATGGGTGTAGTGCATGTTCGCAACGACACAGCCCACCACATCACACTGCACCATGCCATTCCATGCATTATTCCATATGGACGCTGCCCGGCTAGAAGAAGAACGCCGCTGAATGCGGCACGATAGGCAGCGCAAGACGCCAGGAAGACAGAACCCACTGCCCAGCTAGAGGGAGAAAATCGCCTGAAGGGGGCATCACTCAGCGTGGCACCATCTCTTGAGTCAACGCAAAACACGTGCCGGGGTACTCACGGACCGCTGGCGTTCAAAAGAGCGCAGGTAATCTGGTCTCAGCGCCCAAAAAATGATTATGAAGTGTATGGTGCCCTGTACCGGCCTATTAAACGTCGTTATTGGAAACCACAAATAAAGCTTCGGCGTAGTAGTAGTTAAAGCTGGAGTGATATTCTGAACAAATAGGAAGAACTCGGAAGCAATATCTTTTGTAACTTGTTTGGCCAGCAACAAGTGTATGTAATGCGGTCCTGTATAAAGGGTTGAGGGCCAGAGAGCACATTTTCTTAGGGGTATATGGTTGCCCTGGTCTTGGTTGAGTGCCAGGATAACGGTTCTGGCTTTTGGCTCACGGTCACTTGAAGGCCGCCGACAACGGGAGGTAAAAGCGTTTCATGCTTAACGAAAATTTGCCCTAATGGTTGAAGCAAGTGGCTGCTGTGCTGGGGTGCCAAGGTTCGAATCCTGCCGCCAGAGCCGCTTTGTTTAATAGTGAGGTCGAATCTATTCGGCGAAAACATTGCCAGTGACCGATCGACCTAGGCGAAACCATGGCATAGTAGGCCAAGAAAGATTCGCTTTAAATGTAGCGTAGTGTTATTGGGCACATGTGGCCAAACGGTTAACGTGTCATTTATTTACCGTCATTTCAAATAATGAGCAATACAGGTACTCAAAAGACGTACTCTCGCTGGAAAATCTGCTGGGATTTTAGAAGATCGCAAGAGTCTGGTGTGTTTACGTTTGTCTATTTTGATAGCTACAATCTTCTGAACATGCACGGCTGCAAAATTCTTGCCCTTTTTGACACAATAAATTGTTATTACGCTAATGAACAGTAGTCCCTCGCGTGAATTTCATGTGTGGAGCAAGATATTGCAGCTCACAGAAGATAGAAGAACCAGACAAGCAGTAATATCGCCAACCAGAGACATGCTGACACCACCATCTCTTGCATAGAGGTCTATATACAGTTTTAACGATGTGTGGGTTACAATTTGTATATTTGTCGTTCAGGCCTGTTGTTTCGCCAGCTTGGCTCGTTCGATCATAAACTTCATAATATTCTGATGTCCTACTCGCCTCCTTTGTTTTCTTTCTCTTCTTATTTTAGGGATATTAAAGCGATCTCCCAGATGGTCATAACGTTTTGAATTGAAATGACAATGCTTCTATGCATAGACTTCGGCATTGATTTTCGCACACAAAAACTGCCGTTGAAGTTTCTTGCAAACGTTTGAACTAGGAGTGGGCAAATGTTTGAAGTTTTGAATGTGAGTGAAATATTACACACATACTGCACGTACTTCTATTCGGAAAAGAACTATTCCGTATTTTAAAAATATTAGAAAGGAACCAAATATTTCCCCTCTTTTTACACCTATTTCTGCTAATCAAATTATCGCAAATTAATAAAAATGACAGAACGCACAAAGTTTTCGAAAGGTTAGAGAAACAAAACAGATTATTCGAGCTTTTTCTTTCCGATACATGTAGGAAGCCTACGTGACAACCGGTGAGCTTTCCTTGTATATAGTCGGTCATGTAGTGTTTTTGGCAGCATAGTTGTTTTTATGCAACGACAAGTTATCATTTTCTTTAAGCAGGGCATTTTACATGTGCCTATGGCAGACAAGTGCTCTTGTAAGAATTCTTTTTATTTTCCACAACTTGTGATTGTATTTTGACAAGAGTTTATTTAGAGTTTCTGTAAAATTCCATTCCATAACCATGCGGCCTTGGAAAGCTTGTTTGCAACCCCTCTCTAAAGGCGTCGAGAGGCTGCTCATATAGTTTTCGTTTGCAATTATCTATTTAAAACTGATTTTAAACAGACGCTGTCATGCCTCCGTTGCCATACCATCGTCGTCCGTCATGACATCTTGGTTGTGCATGGTCGTCATTCCCGCTTCTTCCGGTTGTCGTCATACTCCCGTTGTCACGTCACCGTAGTAATACAGTTGTCATATCATTGTCCTCATGTCGTCGTGACGTTGGCGTCGTTGCAGCACGGTCATTATCTAAGAATCGACATCCCATTCTCGTCACGTGATTGTCGTTATTGGGCTTTGAAGTTCAATCGCTATAATTCTTGCATCGTCATTCCATCGTCCCTGCGTCGGCATCACGCACTCGTCGTCTTGCCTAGATGCCAATGGGCGACCTTGGCAAGCGAGCGCCATAGCAACGTGGGACGACATCAAAGTATGTAACATATAGCCGAAGCAACGAGACTCACTACTAACAATACACGTTTTAAATAAACATGACTTCAGTAATATGGTTTATGGCTACATTCCTCGATTGCCATTTGTATTACCATTCACGGTCATCGTGAGATGAGTTCTGCCGTAATGCTTTTTTTTTTTACCTTTGAAATTGTCAAGTGAAAATATTCAAAGAGGTGAAATGATATAATGCGGGCCATAGTATCAACAAATTACACGCTTCTGCTTTCTTTCATGGGCGGTATATAGACTATGCCTGAAAGTAACCTGTAGCCCCGACATGACGTCACCACAAAGATAACAAAAACAACGTCGTTTTCTGCTCCAAAAAGGGATGGTTACAAATTGATTGGCAAGTGTTCTGCCTTTCCCCCTCAGAATTCATCATCATCAGCCTGGTTACGCCCACTGCAGGGCAAAGGCCTCTCCCATACTTCTCCAACTGCCCCGGTCATGTGCTAATTGTGGCCATGTTGACCCTCCAAACTTCCTAATCTCATCTGCCCACCTAACTTTCTGTCGCCCCCTGCTACGCTTCCCTTCCCTCGGAATCCAGTCCGTAACCCTTAATGACCATCGGTTATCTTCCCTCCTCATTACATGTCCTGCTCATGCCCATTTCTTTTTCTTGATTTCAACTAAGATGTCATTAACGCGCGTTTGTTCCCTCACCCAATCTGCTCTTTTCTTATCCCTTAATGTTACACCTATCATTCTTCTTTCCATAGCCCGTTGCGTCGTCCTCAATTTAAGTAGAACCCTTTTCGTAAGCCTCCAGGTTTCTGCCCCGTACGTGAGTACTGGTAAGACACAGCTGTTATAAACTTTTCTCTTGAGGGATAATGGCAACCTGCTGTTCATGATCTCACAATGCCTGCCAAACGCACCCCAGCCCATTCTTATTCTTCTGATTATTTCACTCTCATGATCCGGATCAGCAGTCACTACCTGTCCTAAATAGATGTATTCCCTTACCACTTCCAGTGCCTCGCTACCTATCGTAAACTGTTGTTCCCTTCCGAGACTGTTAAACATTACTTTGGTTTTCTGCAGATTAATTTTTAGTCCCACCCTTCTGCTCTGCCTCTCCAGGTCAGTGAGCATGCATTGCAGTTGGTCCCCTGAGTTACTAAGCAAGGCAATATCATCAGCGAAGCGCAAGTTACTAAGGTATTCTCCATTTACTCTTATCCCCAATTCTTCCCACTCCAGGTCTCTGAATAGCTCCTGTAAACATGCTGTCAATAGCATTGGAGAGATCGTATCTCCCTGCCTGACGCCTTTCTTTATAGGGATTTTGTTGCTTTCTTTATGGAGGACTACAGTGGCTGTGGAGCCGCTATAGATATCTTTCAGTATTTTTACGTACGGCTCGTCTATACCCTGATTCCGCAATGCCTCCATGACTGCTGAGGTTTCGACTGAATCAAACGCTTTCTCATAATCAATGAAAGCTATATATAAAGGTCGGTTATATTCCGCACATTTTTCTATCACCTGATTGATAGTGTGAATATGGTCTATTGTTGAGTAGCCTTTACGGAATCCTGCCTGGTCCTTTGGTTGACGGAAGTCTAAGGTGTTCCTGATTCTATTTGCAATTACCTTAGTAAATACTTTGTAGGCAACGGACAGTAAACTGATCGGTCTATAATTTTTCAAGTCCTTGGCGTCCCCTTTCTTATGGATTAGGATTATGTTAGCGTTTTTCCAAGATTCCGGTACGCTCGAAGTCATGAGGCATTGCGTATACAGGGTGGCCAGTTTCTCTAGAACAATCTGCCCACCGTCCTTGAACAAATCTGCTGTTACCTGATCCTCATCAGCTGCCTTCCCCCTTTGCATAGCTCCCAAGGCTTTCCTTACTTCTTCCGGCGTTACTTGTGGGATTTCGAATTCCTCTAGACTATTCTCTCTTCCATTATCATCGTGGGTTCCACTCGTACTGTATAAATCTCTATAGAACTCCTCAGCCACCTGAACTATCTCATCCATATTAGTAATGATATTGCCGGCTTTGTCTCTTAACGCATACGTCTGATTCTTGCCAATTCCTAGTTTCTTCTTCTCTGCTTTTAGGCTTCCTCCGTTCCTGAGAGCTTGTTCAATTCTATCCATATTATATTTCCTTATGTCAGCTGTCTTACGCTTGTTGATTAACTTCGAAAGTTCTGCCAGTTCTATTCTGGCTGTAGGTTTAGAGGCTTTCATACATTGGCGTTTCTTGATCAGATCTTTCGTCTCCTGCGACAGCTTACTGGTATCCTGTCTAACAGAGTTACCGCCGACTTCTATTGCACACTCCTTAAAGATGCCCACAAGATTGTCGTTCATTGCTTAAACACTAAGGTCCTCTTCCTGAGTTAAAGCCGAATACCTGTTCTGTAGCTTGATCTGGAATTCCTCTATTTTCCCTCTTACCGCTAACTCATTGATCGGCTTCTTATGTACCAGTTTCTTCTGTTCCCTCCTCAAGTCTAGGCTAATTCGAGTTCTTACCATCCTGTGGTCACTGCAGCGCACCTTACCGAGCACGTCCACATCTTGTATGATGCCAGGGTTAGCGCAGAGTATGAAGTCTATTTCATTTCTAGTCTCGCCGTTCGGGTTCCTCCACGTCCACTTTCGGCTATCCCGCTTGCGGAAGAAGGTATTCATTATCCGCATATTATTCTGTTCCGCAAACTCTACTAATAACTCTCCCCTGCTATTCCTAGTGCCTATGCCGTATTCCCCCACTGCCTTGTCTCCAGCCTGCTTCTTGCCTAGTTTGGCATTGAAATCGCCCATCAATAGTGTATTTTGTTTTCACTCTACCCATCGCCGATTCCACGTCTTCATAGAAGCTTTCGACTTCCTGGTCATCATGACTGGATGTAGGAGCGTAGACCTGTACAACCTTCATTTTGTACCTCTTATTAAGTTTCAGAACAAGACATGCCACCCTCTCGTTAATGCTATAGAATTCCTGTATGTTACCAGCTATATTCTTATTAATCAGGAATCTGACTGCTAGTTCTCGTCTTTCCGCTAAGCCCCGGTAGCACAGGACATGCCCGCTTCTGAGCACTGTATGCTTCTTTTGGCCTCCTAACTTCACTGAGCCCTATTATATCCCATTTACTGCCCTCTAATTCTTCCAATATCACTGCTAGACTCGCCTCACTAGGTAATGTTCTAGCGTTAAACGTTGCCAGGTTCATATTCCAATGGCGGCCTGTCCGGAGCCAGGGATTCTTAGCACCCTCTGCAGCGTCGCAGGTCTGACCGCCGCCGTGGTCAGTTGCTTCGCAGCTGCTGGGGACTGAGGGCCGGGGTTTGGTTGTTGTGTTCATATAGGAGGTTGTGGCCAAGTACTGCACCAGGGTGGCCAATCCTGCTCTGGTGAGAATTATGTAAACATTTTTACGAATTTTACCTGTTTGACGCAATAGGGCCGAAAATGGTTGCTCATTTCCGTGGCTTTCATGTAATTCACACAAAAGAACGTACTAAAGTATTTAAGTTACGCTCGTTTCTTTCTTGCTATCCTACCGCTCTCCGGTGTTTGAAAATAGCTTCAGTAGAAAACAAAAACCGCAATATATGCACAAGTAGATATTTTAACTTTATTTGAGGGTGCCCAAGGAGGGACTCTATATTCAAGAAATGTTGCCCTTAGACGTGTCAGTATTTACGCTGACTCGGAGAAACAGTTCCTTTCCTCTATTTAGAGAATGAATATTAGATACCATTTATTGCACATCCTTTTCTTGTGTACCATCGTATTGGCACGTGTACTTATCTTTATCGGGCAACCACGTTTCGCCACCTAACAAATGTAATCGCACAGCGTGGGACGCGCCTGCATGTATCCGAAGTTTCTGGAAAGTTATCGATGCTTCTATCCGCTGTCTCTTGTCGCCGAACCTTATGCTATCGGATTTCATCACCTGACGCGAATGGTGTAGAACTTTGTGGAAGGCACGCGGGTCCGAACGATTAGTCTGGAACATTCGACGACTGCTGTATAAAAGCGGACGCGCTTGACCCGCGGATCAGATTTTCGACGATCCCCGACCGTGTTCGCCGCTATCGTTGTGCTATAAGTGTAGCCTGTTTTTGTGGGCACAGTTTCGCCCAACAAAAGCTAGATTTGTATTCCACCGTATTGTTGCTCTCTTCACCGTCACTACCACGTGACAGTATATATGAATTGTTTTCTAAATTATGTCAAAGCGGGTTTGACGTCAGCATCACTAAAATAAAGACTGCTATGAGTTTTTCACGGGAAGCATTCTTTCTTTGGGACAGCATGGAGGAAAACATTACTTGTGCAGAACTAATCTGCGATTACCATTCAAGTGTGCGAACATCATTTTAAGATGTAAAAACAAAGTTACTGTTCACCAAATGGAAGTTTATCGTTATATGTACACTCTTTATAAATTGTACACTGTGCGAATAGTATTTTTAAGGTGCAAATGTGAAGTTGGTGTTCAATAAATATATGTTTATTGTTCTATGTACACGTTCATAGTAGTCTATCTTATCATGGGTGTGTAAGTCGTGAGGACCTGTTATATATATGCAATGATGAGTATTATGATGAGCGGCACACACCCAATGTTCCATGCCAGCCAGAGACATACAGGCAGATCTGTACAGACAAAGCATCACCTTTATGTGCGCAATAGTTAATGATGTCACGGAACTAAGCGAAGCTAATTCGTTGTTGTGACTATGCAAATTGTGTTTGAGTTGTACAACGTACATTTACAATGTACTTATTCTTAGGTTGTCGCCGACTTTAGATAGCCAGAAAGAAAGCTGGTCTGACAATGCTAATAATACTATTCGCACTTATAAGATAATCATGAAGTTGCGAGGCCAATGCACGCTTGCAAGAAAAAAAAAAAAAAAAAAAAAGCTGACAACTATGCTTCATTTATCTCCTCGCCCTGAGAACCACAGAGGCACAAGACGAATAATCGGGTGGCCATCACACTCGCTCGCCTTTGAAGGCGCACCATAAGACCTGAGAAAGGCTCATTGGCTACGCATTTATAGCCAGAAATTTTCTCTCTGCATCAGGAACCACTAAAGCAACTTGGACGGCGTCGCTACCGAACGCCCGCGGAGAGGAATGCAAAGTTATGGTGCTTTTAGCATCCCTTTCGCGCGATAATTTAAGCGGGACACACTCGGAAGATCCTCGAAAGCGGTTCTAATGAGCAGCGAAATCATAACACGGCACGAGAGGACCACGGCTTGCTAATGCTGCTGGGCTGTTATGTTTGCGTACGCACGGCCGAAGTAAATGAAACCGGAAGGTGCGTTCACTCGGTACGCCCATGCAGGCGATTGGAGCCATTCTTGAAGTTTTTCATTCTTAGTTTCTTCAAGTGAATGCCAGGTACGAAAGGAAGCACGACTCTTTTACTCCACTCACTAGCGTTTCCTCCTTTGCGTCATATTCACGCCTTCCCCCCCCCCCCCCCTACGTATTTAGCGCTTTTTCCGCCGTCTCATATCGTGTTGAGTGAGAGGGATGAAGCGCTTGATGTCACCTCTTCCTTTGTCCTCTAGCCCAACCCATTTAAGATTCCTGCCTGTGCTTAGGGGCAGAAAACGCGCGTCGTCTTGGGTCGCAGTAGACGAGAAGTGCATCGAACGAGACACGGCAATGGGTTCGGACTATATCCTGTCGAAGGATATGAGGCAGAAGATGCGCACCAGCATTTCGATAAGTTCTCCGCATGAAACCTGCTCAAAAATATAGCGGATCTGTAGATTCCTCTGTATGTAGGAGGAGAAGGAGGGGCAGGAAAGGAACGAAATACGGAGAGGCTAACTAGCTACCCTAAGCACCATAGCAATGCGGTGCTCAAACGGAGGAAAAATAAGGCGAAGTCGACAGTATATTCGTGCGTACGTTTTCAGCCTTCCACGTATAAACTCCTACCACAACTTTGGAACATACTTCGCGCACGAAAGCGCCCTGAAAATGTCCACCGTGATACATCATTCGTGCAATTTGCGCTTCTACATTTTTTTTTTTGCGGCTGCTAATTTTTTTTGCTTAGATAATGTATAATGACGACGAAAGATGGTACGCTCAGCTCCTCCCTCCTGCTCGCATTCTTTCCCGTAACGTCCCTATGTATCGAGCATCGTATTCGGCCTCTGTAAAATAGACCCGGAATATACACCGACGAGTGTTGCAAACTGAGTTTTTGAACAGATTATGATTTCTGCAGTATTAAGCTGCATTTTACTTTAATTTGTTTTACAAAATATTGCTTCCTAATAAATGCACTCAAATACACTTGAATGAATTGTAGAGCGTGTGCATCAAACAGTGCTAGGATCGGGAGGTAATTCAGAACGGTGCTCTGATACTGTAGGATTGCGAATTGTCTCGGAAGCTTGGACGAGAGCATCAGCTATATACTTCTCTTTTTCATTTTTTTTATTTGTAGGCTTACCTGGACGAAATTAGGGATGGGACAATCCCACGCAGCTTATTACGCTCGATGTTTATACAATATAAACGGAATAATTTATGCATAAATTTTTACACGAAAGTATTTTATGCCGAGGTCCACCATCGACTTCCTGTAACAGATGTCGGCGCGAACGCGTAAAATACACTCTCTATTGACAGAGGGGCGCCGCCATGTAGGAGCGGTGAAGTATACTGCATCATGACACTAACAAGCGCCTGCACTGAGCGCTTCGGTTGCCTCTGCGCAGTAGAGGCTGCAACGCGGTAGAGCCTTGTGTAGGCGGTGTAGGCCTTCTGCTGAGGTGACGACGCAGTTTCCGCACATGGTTTGTCTTTCACCTGCAATTGGCCTGTGACGCCTCGTCGCTTATGGAGTACAGCTTCAACATGCATAAGCAGTGCTTACATGCAACCTACTGCTTCGCATGCGATTGTGCCAACCAAGAAAACTACTGCGGTAAGCAGCGCACAAAGCCAATGACGTCGATGGGCGAATCTCGCTTTACTCCGGCGAGAGACACGCCAGCGCGAAACAGAACGGCTTCACTAGTTCGTGGCGCGCACTGCGAACTCTGCCACTAGCACTTCTGGAGCTGAAGGCGTCGCAAATCATCCGGCTGCCGAAGACACTAAGGACCCCGATCAAAATGATCGCACCTTCGCGGGAGCAATTCGGCAGCAGGACACTGCTCGCCAATGGACCCTTTTTATGCTTACAAACAGACTTCCTAGAATACTTCCGCTAAAGCCCTCTGGAACAACGCAAGCTACAGCCTATAAGCTTGCAGAACCCTCCAGCTGGCGTCAGTTTTGCTTTAAAATTGAATGCTCAACAAGTGAATTTTGTTGTTCAGTGCAACAAAAAGCCCATACAGGAGATCGACGCACGGCGCACTTTCGTTATATCTGAACACAAGAAGAATATGTGCCTACAGTAACCTATGCAACAATATACGTCCGTTTTCTTGGCTAGCTTGACTGTAAGAAATGCATGACCGGAAGTTTTCTGGGGTCATGAATGCACTGCTGCCAGAGTGTGGACAAAAAGTGTCCACAGGACGCCGCGTGCCAAGCAAGCCTGCGACATGGTTGCCGACCCGCAAACCAATGTACCTTTCGCTGCAGCGGACCGTCAGTTCACGAAGCAAACAAACAATAGCTTCTGTGAAGACACGTTTCGCTTTCGTGTTTTACCGAGTACTATGAAAGAGGAATCAACTACATTTTTTTATAGAAGGTTATGAATACATAGCAAAGAAATAGAAGGTCACCACTTGTCCTTTTTCTTGCTGCTATGCCCGAGGGAACAATCACTTGCGGGAATGAAAAACAAATTTTTGGCCAAATTACAAGTTGACACCAATGACTGCCTTCGGTAGTAGGCCTGAGAGTGTGAGAAAAAAATATTTTTCTGATCATGCAAGGGGGGAAAGGGACACAAATTTTTGTGTAGTTTCTGCAAATAAATCTTCTAAAACGAGGCAGGTAGTTGTGTGAAATTGCATTAGGCCTTCAAAAGACAGAGAAGCGATCGCAGAAGAAGCAATGCAGATTGCGGTCCGTTCTGGGCGGATCTGGGTAGTTCAAGGGCGGTGTCAGTTTCCTGGACGAAGAGCAATACTAAGTTCAATTGTGATGATGCATTAAGTCCAATTGGCACGATTACTGCGTTTCGTGTAGTTCATCGCGCGTCCAGTTTTCTTCTTTAGAATGCTCTTCTATAAGCGTTTGTTATGGCGCTGTCACGAACTTCGGCAAACTATAGATAGACAGGGGCAAATGGCACGTGTGCAACCGCACAGAGTCTAGGAAACGGCACTGTCAGGCTGTAGCTGAGGTCTGTGGTGCAGCGCCCGATGAACACACGAATCGTAGCCACGGCAGCCGAAGGGCAGCTTCCACTCGACTGCCGCCATATCCATGAGCCATCCGTCACGTCCGGCCCGCAACGCCTCCTCCTGCCCGTCGCCCCGGAGCATAGCTGGGCTGCACCCTCTGCTACGTGTCCTTTCGCAGCACTCGTCACGTAGTTCCACGTGCATTTTTAAACTTCCGCTTCGTTAATGAATACAGTTCTTTTTTTTCTTTAGCCACTTACTTATTTCCTAACATCTTATTTCTATTTATCTCTTCCTCTGCCACCTCGTTCATTCTTGCGCTTTTTAGCTTCCTTTCTTTATTTTCCCAGTTCCTTCGCAGGCTCGTGACAATGGCGTGCCACTTAGCCACCTCGTTATGTTCCGGCAGACGCATACTGAGATTACCAGTTCTTTCCATCACTGTCGTGCGGTTTTATTCCAACACGGTGCTTCACCCGAGCCGAAGATAAAGAGTAATATTACGTTTTGGTGTGGGGAGGCTTTTCGTCATGACAATAGAAAATATTTCACTTTACTCAAACCAGGTGGTTTCATTACCTTTTTTTTCAGACAAGGTGACATCAACATCGGCATAACCGCAATAGCAAATCATGCTGAGGAACACTTCGCAGCTATCAAAATGCCACACCTTAACTCGATAACTTTCTTATCCTATTCAATAATATGCTTCTAACTGCGTTACATTAAAGCGCCGGTCCTCTTCCTCCAGGAACTGAGTTTACAGGTGTTTGGTCAAACCCCGTTTCCATCAACGTAATTGCTCACTTGCAAGAATTATCGGCCAATCACGCAGGGTTGTGCACCACCTTCCAGCAAAGCCACCACCTTTTTTATCGTCATGCAGTGTTATAGAGTAGTGTTGTGCTAAAATTCAGATCTGTATGCCTTACTTGTTTTCGCAGTGAAAACTGCAATTCAAAAATTAGGGACCAGCAATTATCTACACGTAGGGGCGATGTTGATACGTCAGAAGTAGCAGGTAATTGCACAGGTTTAGTGATAGACGCTTACTCGTGTAATCTGGATGTTGTGCCACTCTCAATAAACAAAACTGCACGACTGAAACGCCGACGCAGCGGCGATATGTTGCCGACATCAGAAGGTAATAAGAGACAAGCTCTATTTGGAGACCTCACGTCTACACCGCTACTTTTTTACGCTGCTTTCATTCGCCTCTTTCTAGGGAACTCTGCGGAGGGCGCCGCAGTGCTCCAGTTTTCTTTAATGTAAGGCCTCAGCCTCAAAGGACGCAAATAATTCAACAACTCTAGGGGCAACTTCCTTTCCATCGCAGCCACCCCTTCTTCTCCTTTGGTCATTTCCGCTTCCGCTGACTTCCGCAATCCGTTCTCCCAGGGTGCGACCATGGTCAGGATGTAGGAGAAGGAACCCTCTTCTTGCTCGGAGACCGCTGGTGTTTTGTTGTTATTCCACGGCCTTGCCTCCCCGGTTTCTCTATGCCGCTGTGGACTGCCATGCTAGTTCTGTCGGGGCACTAATCAAACGCTCAAACAGAAAGCAGAACCTTTCTATTCGGAGCGGCAGTACACCGTGATTCTTATGGTGCCAATTTCTATAGACATCCAAAACGCCCCTTCTGTACCACTCATAACTGAGCAGTTTGTTTCTTGCTTTCACTCTAATGCATAGGTTTCCCTGAATTCCCTATCTGTGTTTCTCCCTCCATGGACACGACTTGTCAACTTCGCTTCCGGTACCGAGCGAGTCACATCGATATACAGCGCGATTGCCACAATTCTTTATTATTATTATTTGGGGAAGCGTCGTGTTCTGTAGTTCTATAGGCCGGGACTTAGGGGGTTGTGTCGAGGTGCGTTAGGTAAATTATGCGCGACAGAAAAATGTGCGTTTGTTTTTGCTCCACGTCACTAACAGATTTTGCTCACTACGGATATATTTAATTCTGCAGTGCCCTACAGATAGCAAAGCCTCTTCAGAGACCTTTCGCTGCTGGCCATCTAGTAAGAAGGCAAAGGGAATAGAATTGTGCAAGAACTTCTGTTCGAACCAGCTATGGAAGCCCAGACGTCTAGCTCAGTAGCCGCGACGAGCACGGCATATATATAAGGCTGTGTAAGAAGAGGGTTAGTAAAGCTTAGTGGAGGTTAGGGCAAGAAGAGTGTTAGTAAACCGCGGTATCTACTCAGTCTGTGCCAAGAACGAGCAGACGTCGGATATTGCCTGCTTTCACGTTTTCATTCAAGTTGCAGCTTATTTCCCCAAGCGTCGGTAAGCAGAGATAAATCCTTTCAAAGAAATGGCGAGATTCCCGCAGTCGTGTACATTGGTCAGTGATGACGATGGTGATTTATTGGCTTTAGCTTTAGAATGGCTCAGTGAAAGATGTTCAATTAGCCTGCTTACGCTAATTTTGTGGGCTATATCTGCTAGTGATTTCACATTCTAACTTCAATCCCATTAATATCTTCTCTCTTCCTTAAAACTTCTATGTCTACTTTGTGCAGTAACTTATACCTGTAACTGGTCTTGTCCTATCAATCTCTTCTCTTCTTTCTTTTTGCTCCGCCAATACTGTTAAAGCCTGTTGCTTATCTCGACTGCTGATCGACTAGTGCTTCGATCCGCTTTAACTTGCAGCGCTCCGGAAAACTGAACGTAACCAATGAATGTCGCTGGGTGAATACCTTTGCATTCCACTAGGATATGCAGAGATGCCTGACTTTTTTTTCTGCAACAGGCACACGCCTCATTCAGTTTCGAATATTGACTGTGGCATGTTTTTCTCCTTTGGCAACAAACTCTGGCCTCAAATGGGAAGGCAGTCCCCCTTGTCTTATTTTACTGATTTTTGTTTCTAATTTCTTCCTTGCTGCTATAGTAACTCTCCACTGTCTTTTTCATCTTTTGCAACCAACTTTATGTCTATGATTCTCTCATTCAATTTTATGACTTCTGGTTGCCTGTTTACACTTTCAGTTAGCCTCTACGTAGTTGCCAATTTCTTGACCTCTTCCTGTATTTTATGTTCATGTTATTGAGGTACTGATATCTGTGCGCCTCGGCTGCCCCTATATTTTGATGCATGTTCCTGAGTCTTTCTTCAAAACCGATTTCGCTCTGGGCTCCTCTGACTTCAAAACAGACCCCAACCGAAGTCCCCCTGCATTGCCTCATATGTAGTTTTACCGTGGACCCCTAAGGCCAACATGTCAACCGATGTTTTGCTAGCTTCCAACCCCGACAAGATGCCCGATTGTAAGAGGAAGATTTAGCTCGGCCCCAACTCCGATGCGGCCTATTTAAATACATGTAAAACACAAAAACGCTATTATGAGATAACGCCCGGACCAACTTTAATAAAATTTGTTGCATTTGGGAGAGAAAGTTAAATTATTATCGCTGTTGAAGGCGGAATTTCGCTTTGGGGTCTGAATATTGTTAAAACAATTTTAAAGAATTCGCAAATTCGAAAGAAAGACCCACGAAGTTTATAAAGTAACAGTTCTGTACCAAGAATAGATATCGGTCTTCTGTAAGCGAAATTCATTACACCATTCAAAGCGGACAAATTCTATATGTCAATCTACATCTTACGTGAATTGGTTACGTTGTGTACAAGGGTTGTGCAAAAGTTGTATTTCTATGTTGCTGAATTTTTTAAAATTATTTGTAAGATATCAATTTTGTCCGCTTTAGATGTACTGTCAGATTCAATTTACAGAAATAAAATATCATTTTTTAATCATTTTTTCTTAAAAGAGTTACAACTATCAAAAATTCAAAACCAACAGTCACTAGATTCTCAGTTTTTCTTTTAAATCCATTAAGCGTCGTCAAATTTGGTGCAGTGGTTGCCGAGAAAAACAAAAGCCAATTCTCCTGTTACTTGTATTTAGATAGAAGCACCCGAGCTAAAGCTTCTTACGCGCAGAATGGCATTTTCGATCGTTTACGCTGCCGCAATTACTTCTTTCAAGATTCCTTGCACTACCCTAAGGGTGTATGGTAGGGTAAACCCCCAAGAAATCGTATTTGCAATTTTGGCAAAGGAAAATCAACTGCACTATGAGGAACAAACCTGCGGAAGCGCGACCTCGAGCGCCCGCTCAAAGCGGTTCAAATGTCGCGTCGAAGTGAGCCGCGCGCCGTGGCGTTTAAATATGGCGGGCGGAGGCCGGTTTGTTTATCGTTGTCGTTCGCAGTTTTCTTCATTATGGCGTGTTTCTTTTTCTTTTTTTTGCTTGTGTGTGTGTGTGTGTAGTAAGTAAACGATTTGTACTAAAAATCATATATTAATTAAAAGAAAATGAGACATCCACCCAATCGTAGCAATTGCCACAAAGGAATACCATACGGGTTCCTCGTAAGGAAAGCATCGCAATTGATGAAAAATTCTTTCTGATCCGGGGCTCAAACCCGGGAACATCGCCTTGCTGGGGCAGCCACTATACCATCTGAGCTAACCAGGCGGCTTGCAGATGGCAGGGCGAAGTCGAATTTGTTAACAACTCGAAGCAAGAGTTCGACGTAATAGTTCTTAAGTAGAAAAGAACTATATTGCGTCGAACTCTTGCTTTTTCTGACGCGGTCTGTTTCGAGTTTCAAACATATTGCTTGCCGAGAAGATGGCACGATCGTCCAGCTAATGGAGCAGAAAGAGAACTTTCAAAGGTAATCAGTTTTCTGAGCAAATGTATTCGTGGACGAACACAGAAGACCAATGGGTCGCTCAACCAACTCATCTTGTGCCGCTGCCCTAAGAAAACTTTGTCAATGCTTACACACAGAAAACGGCAACTAACTATGCTGTAGCCTACTAAAATGACGGCGATTCTGCACGAAAAACTGTTCTGGAGGCACTTGGAATAGTTTCACGTCTGTTTTGTAATATTGCCTTCGACAGGATGGACAAAAAGCGTGTTGACAGGGCAGAATTCTATGACTCTGTTGAGAGCAAGCAAGGACGACGGGTAAAAAGGAACACTAAGAAGGGTTTTGGAGACACCTGCAAGGAAGTCAGCCGTGAAATATATTCTCCTGGGGCATTTTGAGCATCAACAAGCAGCATACGAACATAAAACTTCATTTTTCTCAAATTGCATTTTTGATGAATTTGTCAAATTCAATGTACCTTTTCTCAGAAAACATTCATCCAATTCCAGTGAAACTTTGTACGCATGTACTACAACCAGTCGTAAATAGTCTGGACTAAAAGATATCTGATGATATGAATGATAACACTGGAAAAATTTCAACCGCCACAAAGCCCCCTTGTGGCTTTGTGCAAGGAGACATATATTTTTGGGGTGCGAACTCCGAAGTGGATATGATATCTCTTCAGCTCAGATGTAACCTAAGGGTATTTAGAATAACACTATGTAATATCATCACATTCTTCTGCGTGATTGCAGAGAAAAGGTACATCAAATACTTAAACACACCTGAAATTTTGGGAGTGGGCTACGGGAAAGGGAAGCCATCTCGACACAAAGAAAGTGTCTCGTGTTGTACCCAAGAGCATCTTTTATAAGCGCGTGAAATTTTATGCTAATATCTGCAGCCGTTTCTAAAATATTACGTTAAAACTAATATGTACCATTTACCCTACGATACCTCCAATCGGGTGTTGCCCCGAACAGATCTCTGCTTCATTAGTGCTGCATTGCGCTTACCCTTCATTTTTACATTATCTTACTGTGTGCTTCTCAGTGTCCCCCGCCCCTACAATCACGTGTGGCAGCGTTTTCTTTTTTAACCTGCTCTTTCGTTCCGTGCGCCCCTACGTAGCCGCCTGCAAGCACTAACAACTCCGCAAATGCCAGTGAAATCTCAAAGAGCCAATGAAAGATTGGAGCGCAGCTAAGCTTCGCTTTTAACAGTGGAACGCGATAGCATTCAAAGATCCCTGACTGCTCCTCCCGCTTATGTAGCTTATGTAGCAGTAACCTTTACCGGGAAACGCTAGTTGCCAACGCTATGCACGAAGGCGAGCTTTCTGGTCGAAACACGGCCTCTTGCACTGCCTGATCCTGGAGGTAGTCCACAGCCGCGCGAAAAAAATAATAAAATTTCAGGTTTCTGTTATGTTTCACGATATTAATATTTAAGAGCGAGAAAAGATATATATATATATATATATATATACAGGATTGTAGAGAGGTCGGCCTGAGCAATAACTTGCACTGGCCTGCTGCTCTACACCGGGGAAAAGAGCCGGGGAGGAAATTGGAGGATGAATGATGATGATCGTATGAGGAAGAGATGCATATGTACAAGTTCGCTGAGTTCTGGGATCTCTAAAACCGTTCGTGCAGCCCAGTGGCTTGGAGAAAGACTATAGCGGCACTTGTTGTCAGGGCTGCGCTGTTTGGATTAGGCCAAGGACCTAAACGAAACTCGTCTGATAGCGGCCTCTTCTTATCGACGTTTGCAATGTTAGAGACCCGTTGCCGTCATTCTTGCGCGTACGCGTGACAGACGCAAAATATATTATCAGGTGTATTCACAGCACTCACAGTATTCAAAGTTTGGGCTAGTATCACTGCAACCTATCAGATGTCTATAACGGTTGGTGAATACGACACCAAGGTGAATCCGGTGCACCAGGCTCGTTTGGTTTCTCTTGAGTTTGTGAGGCATAAGAAATTTCATTTCTTGGTCCCATTTGTGTACTCGCTTGTGTCGTGAATCTGGTTGGGTCCAGTTTTCGAACGTACGGTTGCATATTACGCGACGAAGTAGGGTGTCTGTGTCTGTTCGTGAGAACAGAATGCGTACTTCAGAAGCATTACTTAAAGCAGTTTTCGCTTCAGCGTCTGGTTGTTCGTTCTCTATCAAGCACAGTGGGAAGGTATCCACTGAAAGGTGACATTGTGGCCATTTCTATTTGCGTGGTCGAGATGCTCAGTAATTTTTATAGCCATTGAATAATACGGGCCCCATCTGACAACACAGTCAATCGACTGTGTGCTCAGACGGGGTCCGTGAGCAAGAATTTCCGCATATATTTAGGTATAGGTATATGACACGCCTTGCTACATGACATGAGATGTGCGCGGCTTATATCGCTACATCATTAAATAAGTAAAGTTGCTCCTACCTTGTCTTAGATTCTCGACAAAGTTATTCTTCGGAATTTTGAGAATGACAGCCCAAACGCCATGAAACAAAGCACCTACAGCACATGCCTTCTGTGTGAAATCTTCTCAGACTTAAATAATAAAAGTTCGAAACAATAGCAGAAACTTTAAAATTATGTAATTCTTTCGTGCGGCTATGCACTATCTACGGGGTCGGCCCTCGCATGAAGCCCTGTTTCTAGCAGAAAGCTCACCTTAGCGCATAACGTTTGCTGGCAGCGTTTCCTGGTAAACATAAGCTGCACTTGCCGGGAAGCGTGAGAACCAGTCCGGGATCTTTGAATGCTATTGCGTTCCACCCTTGAAGGCGAAGCTAAGCGTCCTTAAAATTTTGAAGCGAAAGCTTTGTAACCAACCGCGTGTAGCCGAGATTCGCCGTCGCGAGCAATTTGACCTTCATTTGACCGCAGCAGCGCTGTAGCCTTGGCAACACATCGCGTTACTTGCCGCGCCGAGCTCTCCGTCGCCGCTGGCTTGGCGCATATGCTGTTCACAGCTGGGTCGCCACCTGATCACGTGACTCGCCGCGTGCCTGCTTGAATATGTGTACACAAACGGGCTCCTAGATCGCCAATAGACTTCGGCCTCGCACGGCCTCTGCCCGAGCGCCGGCCATCGCCCCTGGATGATGCTGACGTCTGCTGCCTGAAACCTACTCTCCCTTTCCCCCTGTATTCTATCATCTTTCTTTCCCCGCCCCCATTCCCCATTACGCTGCGCCGTGCTCCCATATGGGCTGCAGAACTGAGCGTATTTTCCCTCTCCCAAATCACGAAGAAGAAGAAGAAGAAGAAGAAAACTGGTCAGTGCGAGCTTGGCCATGGATGAGAACAAGGCACAAACCGCTTGGCGACGACGGCTTTCAGCCGTCGTCACCAAGCGGCGTGTGACCACCCCGCGGATATCGCCCGGCGAGCTGCTTCACTGGAGAGGGTCCAGAACGCAGCAGGCGTCGCACCGTCGAGATCAATGTAGCGACCGCGTTCACGCCCTGTGCGTTTGTGCTTCGACGCGGTGCATGTCCACGGCGTCTCATTGCATCTCTAGCACTTGCGCTTTGCCCGTGGCACAACAGGCATCGCACCGTCGAATGATGCGTGTCTACCGAAGCCTAAGCACAGTCATGTCTAGCCACCGACCTAGGCACAGCCGTCATACATGGCGTAATGATGATTGTATAGCTGAGTATAATAATTATAGCTAAATCAAAGGTTAAGCAAGTGAAACCAAGACTTAAGCAGGCTAAAGCCAAGCTTTTGCTTTGCATATCCATGGTCAGTTGAGCTAAGCCGCAGCCCATTTTTTAGGTTTTGTTCAGTGAATACTTGGTCAGCAGAGCCCGTGACCGGGCCAGCTGTAGTGGCAGCACATATGATTAAACGCATGCTCAAACCGTGCTTCAGGTTTCCTTTCCAGTTTTTTCACTAAAGGACGCGTGGGAATGAGGAAGTTCTATGGGGCAGCTTCAACTTCCTATTGTTGTTTTATATATTCGAAAACATATTTTTATAGAAAGTGCAGACAAACTTTGAGCAATAGATCCGTTGTAAAAGAATTGGAATCTACAAGGCGCTGGAGCAAGCGACTTTACGAAGCCTCGTAAACTTAATAATCGTGGGTGCCACATCACTTCAAAATTGTGTAAAGTGTTCTATCACATCATCACTGTACATAACCATTGTGTACACTGTATATATTGAAAATCATTTTGTACATGTGGCATTTAGTTTATGTGTAACTGTTCCTTTCCGTGGGTATATGTGTTTATATGTTAGTGCGTGAGGACTCGGACATTACTTACGTTGAAAACGTGCTGTGTTTCGTTTCTTACATGTTATCGTCCCGGTGGAATTGTGTCGTGATTATGACTCAGTGTTCGTATTGTCTCTTGTCGAAATAAACTTTTTCTAAACGCCAAAACACGTCAAGTAAGTGTTGTTTGAAACGGCAAACTCATAAGCTACTTCATCACTACATCGTTCCTAGACGGCGTTAAATACGTTCGGTGTTAGAGATGAGATGCGTACGAAAAAGTGCCTGGAACTCGGCAAGAAAGCCTCGCTTCAAAAATTTGTTTAGCAAGTGCTAGAAAGTGTTAAATGTCTATTTTACGCTCTGTTTCACCGTGTACGAAGAAAAGTTGACGTTACACGAAATTTGTACTATAGTGGAAAATAAGTGCCGCGTTACGAGCAACGTGCAGGGGATATCCTGAGTGCATCAGTTATTAGTGGCATTTGCAACTATTTACATGTTCAAGCGCTACAGAGCACTATAGGAGGGCTTTACGAGCAGCACAATATTTTTCCTGTTGCCCTTGAATGACTGCAAGACCTACGACACTAACTTTACGAAAATTTAAGAAAAGCTTGGCAAATCTGTGTGCAAAGTTGAAAGCGTGTTCGTCTTGTATAGCCTTTAAACAAGATTTTTCACCAAGTGCTTGAAAGCGTTAAATGAACATGTTGTGGTACGTTTCCTTGTGTCCTAAGTGAACTTTACGTTATGAGAAGATTAAATTTAGCGAAGATGAGGGCACCCTAAATGTAATCTGTTGGAAAACTTTAGCATTTCTGGCCTAATCAAAAAGAGCTGCACCCAATATTTCTACCCCATCTAATTTTTAGTGCGACAGCTTGGAAGAACATCTTCACTGAAAATTGTATTGTTATTAACAACTCCACACAAATGAGCTGTCATTTTTTCTTTGTTATTGATATCAATGAACTTTGCCTAGCATCGATAACAGTGACGCTTCAGTGAATCGGTAAAGGATCTCTATAAAATCACACAGGCATGAAGGTGCAAGTAGCTTTAGTTATATAACATAATGATGTGTTTTGTTGTGATATCAATACACACTACAAAAGTAATGAAACACACATGCCAGAATATGTACCAAGTGAAGCTTTCGTGAAGCAGCTGAACACAAAAATATTTAATTCGATAGGTACAATCGCCTAACTCTACCGTTACCGTTATAATTGTGTTCATTTTCGGTGCCTTTGTGATTTAACGCTTCATTTCAAGACGTAGTAATCACAACTTATAGTGCCATACATAAAATAACGCCTTATCACCGCATACTCCAAATTTCTGACGATGGCGACTCGCCCTCGCAACCCCAAAATTCTACGGTCTTCCTCCTCTGGACCCCGGCATACACCGATGTTCCGCTCGCGAGAAACGAGGCGGCCCACGCCACGGCTCGAGGTCTCACACGCCGAGCCGCCGCTGATTATGTGGCCGCCTCCGCCCCCGAGAGCGGGGCATCGGATCTGCCGGATCGGGACACTACAACAGAAACACAGCAACAAGAAACACACTGGGCGTGGGGCGATCGCCTAACCACGTTCAGAGACCTCACCCAACACTACAGACTTGAAAGACGCACATTCCCGCCACCGCACGATAAATTGAACAGGAACGAGGCCGTAACATTACGCTTGCTACAGACACACACCTACCCTAGCCCCGGTATCTTACACCACTGCTATCCGAGTCTGTATCCAACAGACGCGTGTAAAACATGCGGACACAGAGCAACGCTGCGGCACATGCTCTGGGAGTGTGCCGGCAACAACGGTAATCAAAGCAGCTCCGTTGGCGACGCGTCCAGAATCGCGGCTGTTGCCAGAGTAGGAGAAGGCTCGAGCTCCGTTCTTCCCAACGCCACCCCGGATGCGGGAGCCGCCGGGGACCTTCTCCGTAGGCGTCGCCGCCGCTGGGAGGCGGCTATCAGAAGTTCAGAGCTGGCAGACCAGCTCTGGGCCGTCCGGCAAGCCAAAGATGCCGCTCGAGTCCAAGAACTTCGAGCCGTCACCTGAGGCCACCACATCAAGAACTGCCGGACTATTCTTAACTAAAGTTTCTTCTTCTTCTTATCACTGGTGTTTTGAATGGATTTGAAGCAATAATAATCGGCGACAATTTTTGGAAATATTCTGTGAAACTTCGAAGAAGCCCCTCGAGGAACACGAATTAAAATAATCATATGGTATTTTTAGCATAAGTACTGACAGTAAAAAAAGCTGAAGCAAAAAATATGCCACCTGGCTCCTAGTTCCCAGCTTCTGTAAGCTTGATCACGCAAAAAAAAAAAAAAAAAAATATTATTGAAGATTTGTTGTCGTCAATACCAGGACATAGTGATGACCATGCTATGCGGTAAAGTGATAGCTTCGCAAACGTGACAGCGGGTAAGTAAAGGAGGCATTTTTTTATCTTTCCAGCATGCACCTGGTTCGTTTTTTACTACATTCTTCAGGCTCGCGAATTATGGGTGTCAGGTCACGGATTGTCCAGAGCCCTTGTCATGCTTCATTGTGTTCGATCCGTTTTTTGTGCGAGCAGGCTGGTCTAGTGGGCTTTAGGAGATGTTGCACTTCAGGGACGATCCCACCGTTCGCAACCAGTTTGTTGCGTTTGTAGGCGATCCCACTGCTAGCAACCTGTTTCTTGCGTACTCCAGGGTAGCGTACCGTACTGCTGCCGAGAAGTAGCGACGCCTGCCTTTCGAAGCTCGACCGACATTACTTATTGGGTAGCGTAGCGTTGTCGGCGGGCTGCAGGCATCCGGTAGACCATGGCGACCGAGCAAGGGCGAGAAGATTTGCTAGTGCGAAACTTGCACGGTTTATTCAAAGGTAGTTGAAAGAAAATAAGAAAAGCATGAAGTAACAAGTATGAAGTATATTTCGGAGCCCCTTAAATAGGCTCTCTACAATCGTGTGGGCGGGATCTTGCTTCCGTCGATGACACGTGACAGGCACAAAGAGAGGGCCCCTCCTCCTCCTCCTGCAACCTGACACGGGAATAGACTGTGATGTGGGCAACTGTGGGCCATGGTGAATCCTTCAAAATAAAATATTGGCAACATTGCTGTAATTATTGGACAGACGAATTTTATTCTCCTTACTTTTTCGCGCTCCACACTTGTTCAGTGTGCCAGTCCGCATTTGTTATCACAATGATCGGGCACTTATATGACAAGGAAAAAATAAAATGGAGCGAGCAGAATCGCTATGTTATAGGAACTCATACGTCTCATGTGCAATAACGTAGCAGCTACATATAATCACAGTTTGGATTAGTGGCAATTGTCATGCTATTAAGGTCCGGAAAACTATACAAAATTCTAGAGGTGCAAGTTTATATCTCGTACCAATAACAGCACAGGACTCATTACAGGAGGTAGAGCATCTGCTCTGATCGAATGGCGTAAACAACAGAAACTACCGCGATATCTATTGCCTTGTGTTTCGTTGTTGGCGAAAAAAATAAAAGAAACGGAAGAAAAGGAAAAGAAGGAATGTGCAGCCGCTAAACTCGCTGAACTTGGCAACATGCCTCCTGCGGTTGGGTTAGTAGGGCCGCTAAATACATACAAAGCGCAGAAACCCTCGAGCCAAACCAGCGACAATAACCGAAGATAAGGGCACAGCAAACAACCTACCTTGAAGCGCTTCCTTCAGAAACCGCAAAAACGATTGTCACCTCTCGACTTCCTTCAACGCGTCATTGGATCTGTTTATAGCGGGACGGCAACCGGAAATAGGCCGTGGCCGGAAGCCGCCGCGTGGATGCGATCGTTTTTTTTTTTTATTTGAAGACCATCATCTGGAAGGAAATATGTCTGATACAAGCATTAATACACATGCCTAAAGAACAAGTAAGGAAAGACAAGAAAAATCACTAAGCGGCCGTGCGTAAAAAAAAAAAAGAACGCAGCTCTTTTTCTATTCTCTTTATTGGCATAAGCTCTTACCTTGGTATGACATCTCTTTCTGGAAAACGCGTTTCCGTGTTGGTTTCGCTCTTTTCGATCAATAATGCCACTGCCACGTGAGACGATTCTTTAGCTTATTCGTTGTTCCCCTTCGCAATCGGCATAGCGATCCCCAACAAGTCTTCAGTTCCGCACTCGCACCGAATTCGTTATACCGCGCGTGAACGACTGCGTGAGGGCCAGAAATCATGTTTATCTGATCATCAACGCTAGCAACCATTCAACATAATTAGCTATGTTTGTTTGCTCCCTCGATCGTATACTTTAAAAAAAATCAGGTTTTGCGTGCCAGAACCACAACTTGATAATGAAGGACGTCGTAGTTCAGGACTCCGGATTACATGGCCAGCTGGGCCGGTTCGACGACCATCCGAGGCACAGTAAATGAACGTTTTCGCATTTCGTTCATGTAGGAATGCGACCGCCGTCTTCTGGAACCAAACCCGTCACCCCTCGCTTAGCAGCGCAGTGCTATAGCCACTAAGCGGCCACGGTGGGTGTCTACAAAGAAACGTTGGCTGCAGCTGAAGCCACCTGTTGCTTGAGTCATCGGTTTTACTTCTGAAAGGTACGCAAGGAGTATGCGTGATGCCATCGTGACTGTATCTGGAATGATTTAGGCAAGTCAGGGCGTCTCGATGTTCACAAACATCTCACCAAACGAACGCATTCACACTGTGGCCTGATCTGAAAGTAGGCGGTGTCTGTAGTCGAGCGCGCTTTCCCAGACTCAGCAACAACACGTTGGCGAATGTAACCGCCATGTGCGTGTGGCATTCGAATGAAAATGAAATGAGAGAAGGAGAAGATTGATGACGGTTACTATAAAATTTTATTGAATAGTAACTGGCGTATTTCATCACGTTTCCTTCTACATTAGTAGTGCATAATGGCTTCGAGGAAAGCTTGGCGAGTACATCGTTGTCCTGACCATGATTACGATTTTTGTAGGTGGCCGATCGCTCCCCTAAATTAATAAGAGGAAATGTCTACAAGATCTACACGTCATAGACATCTAGAATGCTCATACAAGTGGAAAGTGCTTCGACATCGTTCATGGTAAGCAAGTCACCCATGACATCGACGCAAAGCCAATCGCTAGCTGTTTTTCTGACCACGAAACCACACTTAGATTCGTCCACAATGATGCCACGAACGTATATATTCAATGAATAGTTGTGTAATAATCTTTATTATATTTATTATATTATATTTATTATTTATATATATGTACGAATGTTATAGAAAGTGTTATTCAAATGCAGAACAATGGCCGATCACTATGCCAACATGCTCTGGTTGGTATATCATGCGATTTGGTTTTTGGCATTGGAGCTATGCTGCGCCATCTTTAACACATTGGTTTTGCAGCGTATGTTATCTTTTCGTTGCATAAAAGGTGATTTTTAAGGACTTCTATTTAGCCTTACTTTAGCGCTGTCTTCTGTTCCAAATAAGCTTTTACTTGAAACAGCTTTAGGTACCATGGTTATGTGCGTCCAATAATATGCGCATGCATGGATACACAGTAAAGTTAGCGGTGTAAAAGAGTAGCAGAATTCGTTAGTAAAGACATGACAAAAGAAAAAGGGGAATTAAAAGGGAGAAAAAGGACATCAGATTTGAGCAATTTTTCGGGCTCTGATCTCATTGACTTTGACGGAGGCATTATCCCCTAGTCAGCACCAGAATTTTATTTGATTGTTTGGTTTCACTGCCTCATTCTTTCTCAAATAATTACGTTGACCCAACGTGGAGAACTGGGCAGTAACTAATCCTTTATAGGCTAGTGTATACGAAGGGAAGGCTACTGTTGTAGAGAAACGTAATGTCTCAATTAAGAAATAAGATATATTTTCTTGATAATATTTTAAAGGTAATAAGAATTGTTTAACAGCACAGGCTAAAAATTTGTCCATATAGAAGTCCCGGTCTACTCGGAAACACATGCAGAGGCGCCATGGCTGTCGTGTCCGTGTTAAGCGCGGAACCTTTGCCTCTTTTCCACACTTATTTTCGTACGATAGCTCAGTCATACGCGCACTCAGTTCCAAATTGTGCATTGTTTCACAAGTATGGGTTGAAATTAGGATTAGGTGAGCTCACACTGTTTATTCGGTGCGATGTACGCAATTTTATTTCTTTGTGACATAGTGGTGCAGGTTGTGAAATTCGAACTACGCACATAGACGTTACCACTCTCAGACTTCCAATGTCTAAGTAGGCCATATTTATTTAGTCAAAATGCATAGCTTTATATAAACACTTATTCGCAATTGTTTGGCCAAAGACTTTTTGCGACGGCTTAACATTCTCTTCTTCAAGTACATCTAATTCAGAAAATATTGGCGAATTATGTTTACGTATATTTTTTTGTGTAAAACAGCCCGATTTCTTTGTTTCCGTCATGTAGTAGAACAACGTCAAAGCATCTACCTGTTCCACGTGACTGCAGCATGTCATTGAGATGACCTTAAAATTTGAAGCATTCTTTCATTATGTTTTAGCTTCAGTTTTTGAGTAAATTGTCACACAATCTGCAGGTAGGGCGGCAGTTGCTATGATGTAGGCTTAATCTTATAAAGTTCGATGGCGTGTTTAAGTATCCCCCCTTGCACCATCAAATTGAATCGTAGAAGTCTTGGTCTCAAACAATTCATGTCACAAGCGCAATCGCACAGCGCCGCCTATTATTTCTGAGAGACAATGTATGCTACAGTGGATGAGGGTTACGTTACATGCACCGCGTAGCGAATTCTCTTGACGAGGTCACGGTGTGATAGCGCAGCATTAGTTGTTGCCGTGCTCGGAAAACAGTTTCGGCGGCATAAAAGAGGCGTACACAAAAATGATGATGATAGGCCTCGAAAATGGCACATAATGAATATATATGATGCACTTAGAATAATTTGGCTGTTGGAAAACAACGTAGAAAGCATGGACGGCGTCACTGCAAGCGCTGACGTCTCAGCGACATTGGCGGGAATACCACGTGTTTACGGAGTAGCTCAAAGGGTTTGCAGCCGCCATGTGCCCTATATGTCAGCAATGCAAATTGCACAGGAAAACTGAAATTGCTCGAATCTCTAAGGCACGTGTCACTATGTCATTTCACCCGTGACGTCAGCTGTAGTAGAAGTTTTGTCCTCCGAGTTGAATAATCCCCAACGAGACCTTCAAAATTACTCGTCGGGAGTAGAAAGCAAGAAGCCTTCAACAGATCAAGGCCATGCTTACCTGCGTTTCTAATAATAATTTGCACAAAAACTTAATTTAAACATGATGTCAGATTACTTCTAATTTGAAGGTCATCGTGAATTCTACGCTGCAGTCATGTTAGGCATGAGGGTTCTCGGACGTTGTCCTACTGATCGATCTAAACGAGAAGGAAAAATGTGACTGTTTTACACAATTTCTAGAAACTTGTAACACTCGCCACAATGCCCCATCACCTTAATAACGCAAGAAGGAAACAAAAATAAACATGGTGCACCGAGATTATCAGGTACAAATATAATAAAATAGTAAAATCATGAAAAACTTCGAACCAACCGAAAAATTCCAGGTCAACTAAGCACACCTTACGATTTGTGAATGCGATAGCATTAATGACCAATTGAACGCCGCTGACCGGTCCTTCGAGTTATAAACATCTTCCGGGCAAGCGAGCGCGTTGAAGCACTTGGATAACGCCTCCTAGATAGCAAAAGGCCGGTGCACTGCGATCCATGATGTCACGCTACCTTCCCCTACTTACATAGAGTCTAATGGGGACGCTCCCGTATACAATGCGGTGATCTTGACGTCATCTCTTTCTTGACGCCGGGCGTCGCTATGGAAATCTTGGGCCAAGTAGCATGATGTCACAAAGCAGACTGCAAAGGCCTGCTATCTAGGAGGCGCTGGTTTAGTCCAGTGGGTAAAACACACGGCTTGGGGTCCTCGGGTTCGAAACTCCCTGCCACCAACATTTTCCCTTTAGAATTTGTTCCTTTTTTTGTACAGTTATTTAGTTATAGCAATTGCCGAGGCAAACTTAGAAGGTGGGCAGGACTTTGCGCCGACAAGGAACGCGCAGATCACACAGGCTTCCGAAAGCGAGAGCGAGGCTGACGTGGCGTCGCGGTGATGCCCTCTCCCCTCACGCATCACCTGGCCTGCCAGCACGGCAGCAGGTGACCCCTTTAGCCCGCCCAGCTCCGTCGAGGCGCGCATGTGACGGCGTCGCAGCCAATGGGATTTTAAGTGCCGTTTCGCTATTTTAGATGACAGACGCCGGCTTTCTTGCTGAGTGGACCATTCGATGCTTTCGCATTAAGTTGTTTGGCTTTAAAATGGCAAAAGAACGTAGCAATGATTACGCATCAAAAGATAAAAAAGTATTAGCATAGACCTTTGGCGTAACCGTGGCGATTGAAGTGTTGCGTTTCACTAAATAAATCTACCATACTTCGAGGAGAGGCGTCTGAGAGCGCGAAGGTCTGACCGTGTGCATAATTCGTTTTCGACAACTGTGTAATACAGAAAGGAGTTTGCCTACATCACCATGAAGCAAAACCTCGAACTAATTTCTCATAAGCACCATTCTTTTCGTACTATAATACAAAACCATTTACCACTCAAATGTTCTAATAAATATTTCTTTGATATTGAGATTCTTACTTCAAATAATAAAATTTTATGCTACCGCAACATCCTGCTTACGAATCGTCCTAAAGTTACTGTATTCTTGTGTGGTTCCCCGCAGTAGATAAACGCAATTATTTTAGAAAAGAAGCAGTGTAAATAAAACAAAACAATGACATGGTATTCTTTGCTAGGAGAATGAAGTTGTCGCTGTAAATGAGCCCATAGCTGAAAATCGTTGGTGTTCTGTCCATCTTTCTGTCTTTTGGTCCTACGTTCGTTCGTTCGTTCGTTCGTTCGTTCGTTCTTTCTTTCTTTCTTTCTTTTTATTTGCGGGGGATGCATCGCAGCTGCTGACAAGTGGTGACGCACCTGTATCACAGGCGTGGGGTTCCTTATTGGAACGCCGACAATAAAATTTTTCCAAGTTATTTTTTACGTCGGTACAATCGCACACACACTTCTCAATACAACTGTAAGATGCTCATTAGGGAAGGTAACTATTTCTTACCCAAGAACGCCTGCGTTTAGATTACTTTTAGAAAGATTGGAAACCGAGCAGCCACTTTCGGGAAATCGTGTGCGGATAAACAAGGTAATACTTTCCATCTGTTATGAGAAATACGTCGTGTATGAATATTCTCCAAATGTATGAGAGCTATAAATTTTGCAGCACTGAGCCAGATCTAAAATGCTAAATCGGATAAAAGAATTTTGTATACTAGCAAACGCAGAGAAAGTTGTTACACAACTGTGTCGCAAATAGCTTTGGTAAATTTATATGTGGTTCGCAAGGTATTCCAATTGTCAGAATACACGAAGTCTTTAGTTAAAACAACAGTAGGATAAAAAATGCAACCAATTACTTTCATCTGTTTCTTCCATGCACTTATTTTCCGCTTCCCGTCCTTGCGTTGCTTTTGGGCCGGCGCGGGCCATTAGGAAAAAAGTTTGTACACATAAAAGGCGATGCCATTCCACCTTTTGTTCTTTTGCTGCTTGTTCGCGTGAGCGTCTCTTTCCTGTTTTCGCTTGAACTAAACGCTGAGTTTATTGTTTCTTTTGTTGTCATGCCAAGAGCAGTGTACCCCATGACTTGTACGACGAGGCAGTCACGAAAGAAAGGAGTTCCCGCTAACGCAAGCCGACGAAAAGAGAAAACGCAGCGGGAGAAGAGAGCGAGGGATCAGTGAGAGGAATAAAGGAGCCCTCTGAAGCAGAAACCCGGCTTTCTCCTTTAGAACCACTCAAGCAGCAGTTTGTCTTGGTGACTCAAAAGTAGCCTTCGCTTTTCACAGTCAACCACTCGCAGAGGAGTCGCGGCTGCGTATGGGTCTTGGGTTCGTGCAGTTACGAGTCAAATTTCCCACTTCATAATATCACGCAATCTCGATATGAGAGCGATGCGGATATGCTCCATTCTTAACAGTAGATATTCGGAATACTATAATTCTTTCTCCTAATTTATTACTGTAATACCCTTCATATTCGCGCGCATTTATCATACGAATTTCGTGATTGCCAAATGTCTTGTAATTTAAGGTGAAATGTAATTTAAGGGCAGGCAAAATTGGACACTATGCTTCACACCGAAAATTCGTTTGGCTGGATTGTTCAGGTCGCTTTACCCCAAACGCGTGGCGCAGTCAAGGCATTTGTTGGCACGATTTCGCACAATGCCAGACCTCTCAAATTTTGTACCAGCAATCTCCAGACACGCAGAGAGAGAGAGAGAGACAGAACTATGGTTGAATGAACCAGATGGTCTGCTGTGTATTCATGAGTGAGGCTAATAAAAGCACTTGATTATGCTCCCCCAGATTCATCTGCGTCACGATTGTATTATCACGCCGGGTGAATACGGTAAACCTTATTCTAAATTCGGTATAAAAGAGAAAGGTTAAAAAAATAACACTCAGACGTTTATGTGGCCCAAGGGAACCGAATGGCGCAAACGATAAAGTTAGTAACCATGAATACTCCATAAATCACAATTCGCGAAAATTGATAATGCGAAATTAAGTTTTTAAAACTGACTTAGCATGATGAACCGCAACATGCGTCATTAATATCCTAAGGTACAAACTCAGAGGGCAGTCGTGGTAAATACATGAACAACGTGTGACTGCTTGCGAACCAACTCAATCGAGAAATCAACCAGCTTTATTTTTTAACATAGGAGATGTGCACATAATAATTGAAGGGTAGCCATGAGGCTAGTTCCTGGTTCAAATCAAACTGCTTCTACGGGTAGGTTAACGGGACAAAATTTGAGAGAGAGAGAGAGAGAGAGAGAGAGAAAAGACACTTTGGATACAGCAATGCTTTCACAGCAAGTGTTTCGCTTCCTGGCACCAACGTCTCACTAGATAGTGTTTCCTACTATGAATCACTCGTCGAGAGATTACGCTAACGAAGTACTTATTATGGAGCATGTTACAGTGTAACTGAATGTCAAGGTTCAGGTTGTGGTTAAATTGTGGGTAGTTCAATAACTGTAGTACGTTACATTCTGCTTCATTATTATTCTTAATGATTTGTTATTTAGCTAGAGCAGCTGTACAATATCTATAAATTTTTCTGAACAGAAAGAAACTCGGCTTTCCTGAGCGCATTCCTCCGTGACATCTATACAATATTTTGTGCACTAAACAATGCCAGTAACTACAGTGCAACCTAACTTAACACGATTATCTTCCCGCGATACCACCAATAATTCAGTGCCATATGGTGTCCGACACGCTTTCTGCTGACGCAGCTACCCAGTGCCTTGCAAAAGTGTGAAGCAGTATGTATCGGGATGAGCCATATTATGTAACTATTGCACCCTCAAAGTTCACTTTTGTGTATGCTGTGCGGCGCCCACCTTATTTTGTTGGAGTGTCTGGAATTCAACTTCGCGCGCATGGAAGAGTACAACTTACGTAAGTTAATTTTTTTTATGCGAGTTATCTTGCCTGTGCTGTGTGAAACAATGTAGTGTGCGCACTTTTAATTGGTGAGTTGAATAAGCTAGAGCGAATCACAAATAACCATTGTCTTACACACGATGTGTTGAGAAATATTTTTGAAGTTCTTTCACTCTTTTGTTACCGTTAGGACTGTGCTCGATTGCGATGTTCTTATGTTTTAGAATTTCATTTCAGGATGCAGTAGTCGTAACATATAGCGTGATAAAGAACATTATAACCAATTCGCTGGTGTTTTGCATGGATGTGCGATTCGAAGGCGGCCTTACAATGTCTTCTGTCATCTCTTCGTCGCGGGTCCTGTGAACAACTAGTGTCGGAGATAGGAGAAATGCACCATCGTATCATACGAAAGGACACGACGTCGTGATTCAGTGACTGCCTGGCCATATCGGTATTTCCGGCAACGACTTGGCTGACGAAGCTGCTAAGAAAGCACACAAAGGAGCAACCCTTGTTTCTGTACCTTTATCGCGGACCGACGCAGCCCAACACCTAAGCAAGCTAGCACACCGTATGACATTAGAGAAGTGGCACAAACCTGAATTCACCCAAGATCGATTGCCTTCCCTCGACCCCTCTATGCAACTGCGGCTGTTGCCAGGGCTTCCGCGAAATGAGGAAACAATGCTGTGCCGCTTACGCTTGGGAGTCGCATTCACCAATGCATATACGTTTTTGATTGCGATGGCTGACAGCGCCGACTGCAATGCCTGCGGTGTCGAGGAAACTATAGAACAACTACTGTGCTACTGCCCATCTTTTGAAAACGAAAGACATGACCTCTGCACCACTCTCAATAAGCTAGATAGAACACCGTTCACCTTGTACAAGATCTTGGGACCGTGGCCTCGCATATCGCAGCTACAGAAAGCAAAAAAGCGTTGCTACGATTTTTGAAAGCTAGTGGATAGAGTCACCGTCTGTGATCTGGACTGACTGACCGAATGACATCCCCAGTAGACCTTCTCTTTTTCTAATCTTTCCGTCCCCTTTACCGTTTCCCCAGTGGAGGGTAGCCAATCGGGCTCAGTCCTGGTTAACCTACCTACCTTTCCTTTATCGTTTGCTCTCTCTCTCTCTCTAACAGAAACGTTTACCAACGCGTACAAATACTGTTAATCACATGATCGACTTCTATAAGCGCCGTAACGCAAAAAAATACACCGGCGATTACGATACTCCCTAATCCAAAATTTGAACGCAGGTCTATACGTGTTTTCATGTCGCGATATATTGGCTGGTGCGGAGAATCAGTCTCGTGTGACACGTTGCAAACGGAGTGAAGTGTGGCGCGACTGTCTTGCCAATCGGGAGATCGCGAGAAGCAGCACGTGGGTGACACGTGGGTGCGATTCACAGCCGCCGCCGCAGATAGAACTCCCTGTCGACGTGCGCTACTCTGGCACCATCTCGCAGCCATGGTCGCCGCAGTGTACATCTTGCGCGGCACTGCGCTTTTCTTCACCCGCTTTCACCATACCCTCCTCCTCCACCTACCGCCTTATGCTTTCTCTGAACCCTCCTCCTCCACTTTTTCTCCTCGCACTCTGCCCACTCTCGCTTCTTTTTCATCACCTGGGGCGCTCCGCGTTCGCTCTTTCTCGTTCGTTCGGTTACGCCGGGAACGCCGGCGCTAGACACAGGAACGCAAGCTAGCTCACCGCCTTATGCTTTCGCTGAACCCTCCTCCTTCGCTTTTTCTCTTCGCACTCTCTCCACTCTCGCCGCTTTGTTATGACCTCTGGCTCTCCGCGTTCGCTCTTTCTCGTTCGTTCGGTTACGCCGGGAACGCCGGCACTACACACAGGAACGGGCACCTAGCTAAGAGCAGCGCTCTAAGATATATATATAGGATGGTTAGATACGTACATTATTTTTTTCGGATACACATTTTAAAATAATTCCAGGTAGTACCTGGACAAGTAATTACGCAATAAGACGAATTAACCTTAGGAAAAAACGCCTGACGAACAGAAAACGCGACAGCCATCATCCAAGCTGCTCCTAAGTGTTTCCAGAATGGCGAAAACTAGAAACTGCTGTTTTCACAGCCTAATGATTTAGGGCCACTTTCGTGCAGAAAAAATAATCTAAGATCGCTATGAGCGCAACTGTCAAGGCCTTAGTAGATAATCACGGGTAACATGACTGCTTGCGCCTCACTGTCAAGCGAGCATCATGCCAGCTTTTTTATGCCGCCGGGATGTTGCTCGATTTTTACTCTGGCGCTTGCCCTATTCCTAGGTCATACATGCTTAGCGCAGTTACAAAAATTATAACGCTGAAATTAAGAAAGTAAACACATAAAGATTCAAGCAAATTGCAACAAAGAAGGCCCCGAATTCCGTGCACCAAGGAGTCGCAAAAAAAGTCGTAATTTGTTTTCATTGCTTCTTGACGAAAAACAAACCACCAGCTTTTTTAGCGCTCATACACAGTCAAGTTTCACCAGCATTTCTACATAAGATCTATAAGTTACTTTCACTTCTTCATTGCGGTTACTGTTAATTATGTAGCCTATACTGTATTTTATGCTACGCAAATGTTTACTGCAGGTAATTATTGCATGTAGCTAAAAACTTATTTTCGTTTTTACTGATAACAAATTAAGTACTCAACTTTTCTCCGTACTTCGAGTACTGAAAATTGATGTGTTTATGTTCCGTACGTTGTGTTTTTATGTACAAGGCCATAGACTAACATTATCGTTATATCTTAGGCGAAGTGGTTCTCGTGCGTTTATGTTGCCTTCAAAGAAAGATATACAGTTTCATCTTTTCGAGGAAGAGTTCCGTAGCAACAGCACAGCGCATTTCGCCTTCGACGCAACCATTACAAAAGTGGCCAGCCAGTCGCCACAATGGAGGTGGTCTTTTGCCATTTATGTAACTTCGAAGGACAAATTGTTACTACTCTTTCTTTCTTTCTTTCTTTCTTTCTTTCTTTCTTTCTTTCTTTCTTTCTTTCTTTCTTTCTTTCTTCCTTTCTTTCTTTCTTTCTTTCTTACAAGCTGAACGCATCTAATATCCAAAGGGTAGCACCGGTCGAAGCTGCAAACTGCTCGCTCATAGCGAGAGTTCCCTTGGCGCAATTGTAACAAGAAAAAGTGACATTTTATTCTAGCTTGTAGGTCCAACCCATTTGTAACAGGAAGCTGGATGGGACATTACAACGGCTACCAATGTCATGTCTTCACTTCCTGTGGTGCTTGTGTGAGAGTTGTCAGATGTTCGATATAAGCTAATAGATCCCGCCTTTTCGTTGTATCAAATCGAAAGTTTTCTCACTTGGGAGGAAATATTTTCGTAAGTGACACCATGGCAGCCTTGTAATGAGCGGCTTACTCGCCTTCAGCGTAAGGAAAGAGAAAAACCAGTAGAGACGCGATTGACAAACGAATCTTTTCAAAACAGGGCGCAGACACTTCAGCAGCTTGTCAGGTCTCACGATTTTCGTTAATCGCGGGAACTCTTATGTGCCGCAAGCCTAATGCTGTCATGCTTGCTGACATTAAATAAACTTTGGGACGACACTTTTTGCTGGTAACCTGTTATTTACTGGAAAGTGCGTGTCTTCCTCTAATAAGATACATCGACGCCGAAACGCGTAATTGAATCCTGTGGCCATAACTGTTTCTGGCGTGAGTTTAATCATTCTTGCCTTTCTACGAACGATTTAGACATTGAGGTGATTATGTTTGTTGTCAGCGCGTAAACACATATATTTTAGGTTCAACTTCACAAATTTGCACGAAAGAAATATTTACTAATACGATTACTTTGTGTCTTAGTAGAGAATGTAGTTCTATTTTTCTCGCTAGCCTTCGACTTTCTATTTCCGGCAAATGTTTCCTCTGAGGAGATGGAACTTCAATACCGACGCCGATTTTTGTATTAACGTACGTTTGAAATTGCCAAGTGATGCTTTCTGGCAACCACGAAACCATGTTTAATGAACCTTCTAGTGGGTAAAAAGAAGACTGAATACCTTGTACGCGGCAGTCAATTAGTTTTCATTTCGGCCATCAATTATTATGCCGAAATTGTAGAACATTAAACTTCCAGTCATTCGATATAGCCGTGGAATCATATGTTCTGTATATCTGGCATAAAGGCAGCATTCTACAGCATTGTGGGCAATATACCTGAAACAGACGCAAATTAGAAATTTCTATGCCCGCTTGTGGCAGCCGTCCTTTGATGTGGAGACACGAAAAGAAATCTCCGTATTGATACAATTACACCTAAGCCCATATTCCTTGATGCAGAGCATGTCGCCGTAGTAGTCCTGTGTCATGCACCAACTGGTGCATTACACTACTGGCAAGGCAGAAAATAAGTATTGAGACAATGACGCTGCGAAGGTATGACATTTTTTTTCCCGGTGTATATACATGCATTTTCGCGCGCCGCTATGCAGGCACTCTCTTCAGCTCAGAGAAAGAAGTACAGGCTCAGACGTCATCAAGCTCTGGAAAACTGACCTGCCGTCGATTTCTAATAAAACCAATGGCAACATTTTTTTCATAACGAAAAGCGTGACTTTCTTTCACTATCTCACAGCATGATCTCTTTTCAAAACACGGACTTTTTATTCGGCATATTCTTCTATTTGATTCCGTCCACCAACGGTTTCTAAGAGACTGAAGCTGCTGATAAAGATTTGGTTTGGCGTCGAGGGGAGACTTCTTGTTTTAAGAGTAGTTTCCTTGCTCGAGCGAGATAGGCGCACTCTGGCTATGAGCTGTCTTTCGTTCACACGATTTTGGCCGCCACATTTCTTTCCACGGTGCTGACGCCAGCAAGCGATATAACGTTGTATATAGCCAAAAAGATTCATTCATTCATTCATTCATTCATTCATTCATTCATTCATTCATTCATTCATTCATTCATTCATTCATTCATTCCTGGGAGCTGCCAGTACTCTGCTTCGTCTGCCCAGTAGATGTTTGATTGCCTGCTGCGTCAGGCCAACAAGTCGCACCCGCGAATATTTGACCACCGTCCAAGTAAGTTCAGCGGAACGCCCTGTTATGGCAAACAACAATAAATGCAACTAAAGAGTCCGTAAAATGCTCTCAGACACGCGCAACCCACCATGGAACTGCTCTGTCGACGGCCAACTATACCTTCATCTTGATCGATTGCACGCAAGGTTGCTGAACAGATGCTTGTTTTTCAAAATGTTTTAATGCTGAATTAAACTTCGAGTCACTCTGCGAGGTCCACCATGGTGGCTGAGGGATGCGCTCGTCAGTGAAATTTGTGGTGAATTTCTCATGTAATGCGCCACTTCGCCTGAGTAGCTCATGAAAACTTCGCTCCCCGATCTCTACAGTGAGTTTGATCTTACACTTTTTATACCATTTTCTCATGGGTGAATTGCGTGTGCTCGATGTCTACTGCGTTGAGTTTCCACGTTGCCGTATTATAGTGTAGCGAACTATCGTTCCGGCATTTTAAGAAGTATTTAGTTACTGATTCGACGGCTTGAGCATTAGGCATGTAAAGCTTAGCGTACGAGATGGCTACGCTACGCACTGTCAAATAGCGTCACGTGTACGCAAAATTTAGGTTGTGGCGCTATCTATAAAAGCTACAAAGTGCAAGCACTCCTCTGTAATCTATGGACTCCAAGATCTTACTGGGCCCGTTGCTTGCCGCGTGGGCTGCTAAATCTCGGAGGCTATGCAGAGCGAGTGCAGCCTGTATCATTAAGCGTGAGCACAAAAAATTCCGAGAGAGGATTTTGAAGACAATCCAGAGTGTTCACAAATACTTTGATGTCGAACCATGATGATACAAATCGAAAGCGAATGCGAGACAGGGTATAAGAAAAATAATATATCGCCTACAAAATGAGAGTCCGTAAAAGAAGAGAGACTGAGAGCGCCATTTTATAACATCCAAGCTCGACAGAAAAAGTTCAACACACACCATTTATATTTGCATATCCCAGGCATAGCAGGGGACACGTAGTAAAAGCCGTATTACGAAAAAAGTGCGAGGAATAGCGTGGTATCTATTGTTTCTGAGTTCCCAGCAAGGTTTTTTTTCTGTATAGCGGTGTAGGCCGCCTGCGTTCGCACTCACAGCCCCATCTCAAGTTATTTCGTGCCGAACGGTATAATTAGCGTCCGAAGACTTGATTAATGAAAAGCACGGGGAAGCAACTCACAGATCCGCGCTATCAGAGAAGTGCGCCGGGGGAACAAAGCTGAAAAATTAAAAACGACTACTCAAGTCGCTAGAAACCTGCGAACCGGTCTGTAATCTCTAGGTGTTTTGCTGTTCTAATGCTCCCATTTTTTCCACTGTAGATTCAGGAGCAGCTTATCTCAACTTTGCACTCAACCTTGCGTTATGTTCATTAGTCTGCTTGTCCTGGAAGTGTGTGGATAGCTATTAGGATTCAGCCTTAGCAGAAAAAATTTCAGCTTGGTAGCTGTAAATTTCAAAGTGCTTTGGCCACCTTATGTTTATTCAATTGCGGGAAAATCGGCTACTGGTGTTAAAAGTGTGTCATATTTAGGTTTGATGGGAACATGGTAGCGTCACCGGAAAAGTTCACTGTGGAAAAGCACCCGCCGTGGTTGCTTAGTGGCTATGGTGTTGGGCTGCTAAGCACGAGGTCGTGGGATTGAATCCCGGCCATGGCGGCCGCATTTCGATGGGGACGAAATGCGAAAACACCCGTGTACTTAGATTTAAGTTCACATTAAAGAACCCCAGGTGGTCTAAATTTCCGGAGTCCCCCATTACGGCGTACCTCATAATCAGAAAGTAATTTTGGCGCGTAAAACCCCATAATTTCATTTTTAATTTTATCTGTGGAATAGCATAAGACAATGATCAAACTCCTGCTTCCCCAAGGGAAAGGTGCGAATCAGATCTTTGGTGAACAGTTCTGACCACATTGCCCGTTCATGTACTACCGCAAACGTCTGCCCGAGAGCAATAACAGTGGTCATTATGTTCCAGAAACTGAGAAATCCAGTAAAGAACTGCTTTCTGTACGAAAGCCATTTCTGACATGATCATGGAGCACTAGCCTCTAATATCTCTACACATCTTCGGATATCATGTGAGAGATCTGGTGCTTTTATCCAAGTTGACTTTCAGATGAGAAAACCTGCAGAAAAGCGGATTCCGAAGCTTAACAACTGAACGATAGAGGAAGCGGGTAGTGACATCGGTGGTTGTTGTGAAGGATTTTGCAAAAATGTGTCAGATTTCCTGGACAAGCTGTTAACTCCTCATGAAACCTGGTTCTGATATTATGATCCCGATGAAGAACACATTCGCAGGAAGGGAGCCACAATGGTACCACTGGCCAATGAAGTTCTGTTTGCTAATGGTGGCGTAGAAGCAAAACAGAACAATTTATCCCTTATCTCTTACTTCGACTTCCCCGCTACTGCTCATGCTCCTGTCGTCAACGTCAATAGCTCTTGCCAAATGCGCCGCCATACCGGAAGTACGATCATCATCATGCAATCATCGTCGTACCATTGTCATTCCAGCGGACTACTGACTACTCTTAGACGATTGGCCGGTACCAGATATAGTGCAAACGAACAATCTGGTACACGATCAACGATCAATCGTGCGAATTGAGGTGGCCTCCATCAAGCAGGTTATGCACGTAAGCGCGGATGTGAGCTGCAACAATACGCCGTCGTTGTCATGCCGTTATTATCATTTCACCGTGATCAACCCGCCATCAGCATTCCGTCGTCTTCATTCAATTGCCGCCATCGCGTCGTCGTCATAGACGTGCTCGTTTCATCGTTGTCATTTTGTCGTAGTGATTCCGCTGTCGCCATCCCGTTGCCGTCATGCTTTCTTCATAAGGCCATCGTCTACTAGCTATCATCGCCATTTCCCATTCGTCATCCTATTGATATGGTCGCCGGCACTCCATCGTGGTCATACAGATGTGGTCATTGCCGCATCGTCATACTAATTTTGCCAGGCCGCCCTTGTCACGCAGTTCAAACTAGGTTAGTTTCGTAATGGTATTATCCTCATTACGCAGTTGTCTATTCCAGCTCCGTCCTTCACCTTTTTACACCTTCGTTATTGTGTTGGCGTTGTCATACCATCAGTGATCTTGCAGCGTTGGTATCAAGTTGTTGTCATGCCATCATCGTCATTCCACCGTCGTCAATCGAGCGTTGTCATCCAATGGTCATCATGCCGTCGTCGTGACAATGTCATCTTTATTAAGTCGTCATCATGCCATTGTAATGACGCACGGTTGTCATGCCGTCGTGCTCGTTCCATTGTGATTTTCTTGCAGTGACTTCCATTGGCATCATGCCGTCGTCGACATTCCAAAGTTGTGATACTATTCTCATCATGCCGTTGTCGTTATACGCATACAATTATTTCGGCATCATAATCTTATTGCCATCATGCGGTCGTCCTCATTGCGTCCCTGTCATTTTCTTCGACACACAGTCATCGTCTAACCATCGCCCCATCAGCATCACAATGTGGTCACGCTGTTGTGGTCTATAATTTTTGTGACTGAAGCATCGTCAACTCATGGTCCTCATGCCATCGTCGTCATCTCTTCTCATCATTTCGCCATCTTCACGCTATTGTCATCAATGTATCGTCGTTGTGCAGTCGTTGTCATGCCATTATGGATGTTCCATCGTCGTCATTTTGTCCCACAGATGCAAGTGTGGTTTTGCCTTTGCCTTCATGCGGTCGTTGCCGTCGTACCGTTGTCATCAGACAGTCATGTTCAAGGCTTCTGGGTGGTTCCATCGCCTTCATGCGTGGCATGCGCACAACCCAGAAGTTCATATTCGTCGAAGTGGTTCTTAGTGAAAATGTTCCTCGCTTGGTAATGTTGCCTTTGCTTTCAAAAGGTTTATAAACAGTAGCCGTGAGCTTTAAAAACACGTACGAAAGCTTAGCTTAAGCTGATAAATAAACCATGTGGGCTGGACAAAATTTCATTCTTATAAGAGGGGAGCTCTGCATATGGTCAAGAAGAATCCAGAATATTACTGGGTGTTAGGACGAAGTGCAGGCGTTCCAATTTGCCGGTTATTGCGTTAGTTAAAACTTACAAGTCAATATTTTTCTGTGTAAGGCTCAGTACTTATCAGAACCTTTTCGTAGCAACTCCTAACCACTTCTGAGTGACATTAACTTGCGTCAGCCATAGTGAAAATATGTTTACCTTTGCTAAAGCTTTCTGGGTTTTATTTGTCAATTTCCGTGTTTCATGAGAAGCACTTATGATAGTTGGTCACAGATGGTAGAATAACTCAGATGAATCACCTAAGAACGCATTTATAAGCCAGACCAGTGACTACGATGTTTAAGTAATGGGAACGAGAAACAAAGTATTGACTTGAGGATTTGGGATAAATATATAAAACGGTAAAGTGTGAGTAGTTAGTCATTTCAGCGTGCAAATGAGTCTCAAAAAGCGCATTTTAGTTCTTCTCTAAATGTTGAAAATTGGTAGCAATCACCTGTCGGGTCATAACACATTTTAGATGCGAGTGACATGTTCCTCTTACGTCTGCTTTTTCTGTTCACACCACCAGGGCAAAGGACCCCGCATGCCATTTTCACACTATGCAACACACTGACGGTAAGAGTGATGTCTGCGGAGTGACCACATTCGAGGCCTTTAACAATCATGGATACAAAATATTCATACATCGGTTCCCCTTCCGATCGCAATCTACTCCAAAATCTTCATGGGAAGCAGGTTATGCCGATGAACACGGTGGCCATACTAGGCTTTCTAGGTTCTTCTATTGATAATTAAACACAGTGCAGTGCGAGAAATATGTCGAAAAGGACTCCTTCATGCATTGAGGCAAGAAGGGCTTGTGACAGAGCACAACAACCCAACCAGGCATGAGCTCGGCTGGCTATCACCAAATTTTCTGCGGCTCCAGATAGCTTCTTTCTCAGCGTATTGACAGTCAAAAGCGCAGCAGTTTGGGCGAGTTGGTCTGTCATGACTTTTTAGGCTTGTAGCGCAGCTCAGAACGAGCAAAAAAGACGGTGGAAGTGCTCACCCTGCTTTCCGTTCCCTGTGATTACTCCTTCCACCTTCCTTTTTGCTCATTCTGAGCTGCGCTACAAGCCTAAAAAATTGTTGACTGTCCTTTAAGACGGCACAAAGGGCCCCTTATTTATTTATTTGGCATGGGTCAGCTTTTTTTTCGCTTTATTTTGGTCATGCGCTGAAATGAGCGCTTCTTCTTTCTTGTTGTGGGCCAAAAAGAACTAACAGCAAATGACGTGCCTCCCCTCTGTAGGCAACACAAGAACAAAGCGCCGACGTGCAGAATATTTTTCTATTATTGTGATAACATTGTCATTATTGCTTTGGACAATGTTTCGCACTTTCACTGCTTTCATCCCCATTTGAAGTCATTCACAACGACAATTACGTCGATGACAGACACGACAATGTGCTTGCTGCTATAGTGAGAAGCGTTCTGAAAAAAAAATCAAAATTAAGATATATTATAAAAAATAAAAACAAAACGTCATAAAGTCACTAAGACTGAGCCATGTGTAGTATGATTTTTAGTTAACTTCATTTAGAAGAGAAGCTTTATGGGGATATTATTACCGGCATTACTGCTATGTCTTCCGCTATGAATTATCTTCTCTGGACTCTGCAAGATGGTAAATTTAGGTACATCCGCAACGTTTTTCTTGTGACACGTTCGAAACTTACGAACTCACTTAGGGATGTCCTTGAAACAGATGTAGACTGACCTTGTAGTGTGTTTTAAATGCCGCTTCAAAATGTCACCTGCCTATTTTAAGAGAAAGAAAATAAGAATGCGTATTGTTCATATACTTTATTGATGAGACAAGCAATTGATGTAACATAATGGCACATATTATTTCCAGGGACTGAATCGCAAGAATTCGAGCTTGTCCGACTCATTTGTCCGACTCATTGCAGTATCTAAATTTAGCTACTGCCTTATCGCATAGCCTAACAAAAGTTGTAAACAACTTTTGTCAACTTTCTCTGTAAGTGCGTTTGAAAACGTTTTTTTTTTTTATTTCGACAGCATTTATTGTGACAGCATCTTGTCTGTTGTAGTTATAATCGCCTTCAAATGCCCCTTTTCTGCCACCTTTCTTTTATATTCTGTTACCTATTTAAGCCATAATACCTGCTTGGGAATTCCATGAAAAGCCAAACGCACATTTTAAACCTTCAGTTATTACTTGTTTTTAGTACTGCAAATTTCACTAGGATCTTCACAGCACAAGCGCAATGTGGAGAGCTTTAAAATTAAAAAGAAAGGAACTCTTTGGTGACACAGTATTGAATTTCACCTTAACGCGCAATATCCGGTAAAGCATACATCACCGCTTCAAGGGGCAGGCTGAAGACTCACTGCCTCACCATGCCCACCCTCCTGGTGACAAACTGTGTATTTGGCGCATTGGCATAAAGCGATGCGACACCGCAAAAATACAATGAACTATGCACGGTGCATAAATATTCACAAATGATAAACCTTTAAAGCCTCTAGATTTTTGGTGAATTCGCCTCGAATCTTGTGTCGAACGGTTTTCTTTAGCCAACCCAAAGAGAGTGCAGTTTATTACATCTTCCAAAATGGTACATTTGTTCTCTTTAACATCGGGGTAGTGCCTGAGGCCCCTGTGGTAGCTTGTGGCATTACATGGTGACACCATGGTAACAGGAGTGTTCTCGCATTTGCTCTCGTGACAGATATCTTTTTGTAACTTTATCACTAAGACGCCACGACTTTGATCGGGAATGCAGACACTCTCAATTGGGACGATGTGACTTTGGTCGTAGACGTTGCAGTACAGCTCTCCGAAATGAACTTTGAGGAAAGGGCACTCGAAATAACGATCGGCTCCCGCGTCGGTGTAAGGCGTAGTGGTAAGAGGAACACCACACATAACAGATAGTGCCGAATGGAGCCATAAATATACAAGTACCAAAGCACGCACAACGCATTTTTGGAATGTAACCGGGTTGCTTCTTCATAAATTTGAGAGAGAAAAGGTGTTCAGGAGGAAAAGGTCTCAAGGCGACAGAAAGTGCGGATTAGTCGCAGAGTAGATGAAATCTACTGTGCGGTCTTAATTGGCGCGAATCAGGTCCAATAATAATCAAATAGAATTATATTCTGTAAGAGGCGCCCAGTTGTAGATTAAAAATTTTGAGGCGAAGCTGCCGTACGGCACACTTTCGCAAAATGGACCGAGTTTGCTTAGACTAAGTAGGGGTAGTGCGTCCAATAATGTATAGAAGATTGCTTCGATGATGCAAAGAAGCAGCGAGAGTTAGTTGCAGAATAGCTAAAAGAATAACTGTACGGGTGTGATTAACGCGAATTTAGTCGAAAACTAACCACTCTGCATTGGATCCCTGTAAAGAATGCACCGCCGTAGATATAGGCACAATGAGGGAAAGCCACCGTATGGCAAAATTTTAAGAAATGGATTAAGTTTGGGTAAACTAAGAAGGGGTAACGTGATTATATCGTCTATGGAAGGCGGCTTTGACGGTGCAAAGAAACAGCAAGAATTAGACGCTGAATATGTAAAAGAATAGGTGCAGGGGTGGGGTTAGCGCCAATAGAGTCAAAAGCTAACCACGATGCACTATACCCCTGTAAAAGATGCACCGCCGTAGATAAAGACATGTTGAGGAAAAGCCGCCGTATGGCACACTTTATTGAAATAGGACTAAGTAGGGTTAGCGCAAGGTGAATGGCCTCTGGAAGGTGGCTTATTCGGGGCGCGCAAGAAGTAAAGGCTAAACCCCATGAGCGCGATTTTGTGCGCGACAGCGACGAGCGACGGCTTCGAGCGACGGATCGGACCGTCGCATGGACAGATCGCTCGGTCTTGTCGCGCGATCGCTCGGTTCTGCAAATCTAGAATTCGTCGCTCGTCGCCCGGAAGTGCTATGAGCGACTAGCTAATAGCGCGAAGCCGGAACTGGATGTACATAACTCAAGTACTTCCGTTTGTCGCAGGGAACGAGCAAACGATTGAATTTTTTACGTGCGAGGATAAGAACCTACTGCCAGAATTTCAGAAATACTTTATGCTGCTTTTACAGTAAAACACATCAACTTAAGTTAATAAAGCACGCGTCATGCTAGTTTCGGCGCCTATATTGCTGCCCTCATACCGGCAACACTGGGGAGGCGTCGCTCGAAGTCGTCGCTCGCATAGGGTACGACTTGTAGGCGACGAGCGAACGCGACAGCCATCTCCATCGCGTCGCTTGTCGCTGTCGCGTGTAAGATCGCTTGCATGAGGTTTATACTTAACAGTTAGTCGCGGAATAGGTTAATGTAACCGTACGAGCATATTTAGCACCAATATATTCGGAAATTAACCATATCGCACAACAGGCTGCACTATCTATGGCAACAGCACACCTGGCCTTTTCGTCAAAATGAGAAAGAATCAACCAAATGTCGACGCAAAAGAAAGCAAGTTACCTGTGATTGTGCGTCAAATGCGATACGTATTAGACAGAAAATGAGTGAATCATGAAGAAGAAAGCAAGACAGCACGCTAAAAGATAATTTGATATATTGAGCATTTATTCATCGAATCATTTCAACAACTGTTTCCGTCGACTTTCTTTTGTTTAACATTAAAACTCGGTTGAGCCTTTCTTTTAAACACGGACAAAATATAATGCTTTTTTAAATACATTTCTCAAAATTCATACCAACAGTTTAAAGTAAACTTCTTTTCCTAAATTATTCATTATTCTATGCCATCAATATGTCTTTATTATTGTGTTTCTAACTTTAAAAATTTTCTGTTTTGTTTTTTTCAGCTACAGCACCATTTATCGTCTATCCCCTGTAGTGGGCCGTGTTTCTGCAATATCACGTGCTGTCCGTACTATTCGTCTTTCATTGGACATTTTTTTGTCACCTTTAATGTGGCCAGTCCCCTTCCTGGGTACGAGCCATGTTTTGACGCAACACCAACAACATACCTTCACCTATCACGTTCAAGGGAGCCAAACGAGCGCTCACTGTGGTAAGGGGACCGGTCATAATAGTCTGTACGCTATTATGGAGGTCCCACTATAGTTGCAAAAAGGGCCCTTTTTATTCCATCGCATGTTATGTGCACACAGCTTCGCTAGCCCGTGATTGGGCCTATCTCAACGGGGCGCACAGTAAGAACGTAACAACGTGTAATTACTCATTGGTCTGCCGCCGCTAAAAAGGCATCTACCCAAGGCCCCCATACCCTGGGCTGGGCAACTGGTCGCTTTGCTCCCTTTGGCAGGGGCCTTCCGTGTCACTTGTTGTAGTGAAGCAAAAAGACAAGTATGGCAACAATTAAACGCGAAAAATAATAGCGCAGCAACGTTAAAAAAAGGAAAAGGTTGCCGCAACGCGTTTCAAACCTACGACCCCGCAATCATGAGCCCGAAACTTTCCGCATCGATAGAAAGTCAGTTTTACATGGTATTTATAACAACGAATGGAATTATGTATGCACAGGATCTATGTAGAATGTTAAGAGCATCATGGTGGTCATAAACACATGTATATAATATAACGCCACACAGAGCAGCAGCTTCCATCACAAGAAAAGCTTCACAAGAAGTTAGATACCTAATCAGAAATGTATATGCCAACCCAGCCTACATTTGTTTTGACTGTAAATGTCCTTCAAGTGCGTAATCATTTGAAAGAAATGCGATTTTGAAGAAATTGTTTCTGTATTTCGGCCTTGCATCCGAGTTTTCTATAGGCTATGCAGGCCTATTACTAAATTGCTGGCGCTCCCGTAATCGAGAGCAGATGTAAACATGAAATGGCAAGTGGCAAAGCAGATTGTTTAGAGATGACACTAGCCCCAATCTTAAAACGGGTGTAGTGCATGTTCGCAACCGCACACCCCACCGCACCATCCCACGCCACGCCAAACTGTGCACTGGTCCATATGGATGTGGCCCAGCTAGACGAAGAAAACCGGCTGAAGGCGGCACGACAGGCAGCGAAAGGCGACAGGCAGACAGAGCACACTGCCCAGCTTGAAGCAAGGCGCCTAAAGGAGGCGGCGCAAAACCCGCACCGCGAAACTCACGGACCGCTGGCGTTCGAAAGAGCACAGACAACGCTGCTTCAGTGGCAAAAGATTAAATTGCAGTTTATGGCATCCTGTATCTGCCTTCTTAATAGCGCTATTGGAAATGACAAAAAAAAAGAACTTTAGCGTACAAGAAGTTACAGCTTGAATGATATCGTGAACAAACATTAGGAAGAACTGGGAAGTAATGAGAGCAGCATTCCGGGAAAGTTGGTAGTCCATTACTTAACTGATATTACGCGACAAAAAAAAAAAAAAAAAAAACAACACGGACGTGAGAAATGACGACACTATAGGGCTATGTCTATAGTGAAAGGCCCCCTCACTACAGTCAGTTGCCAGTCAAAGATATGGAGGCACTCTTAGTAAACGCTTTCTCGAAGACCCTTAATACTAGTTCTGGTTGGACTGCAAGTTTTATCGGCGCGTATAATTCGCATTTTAAGTCAATACAACATAATGATTTGCGCCTAAAATAGTGTAATATTCCCTTATGTTGTCACATCTAGAATCGACGCCACAGGCTTCCAGCAGCAAGTATTTCGTGGCGAACTTGTGGCCTCTTGTCGGTGGCGGGCAGCGTGGCAAGTAGAATCGAAGTTCCTACATTGGAATGGCTCGTCAATGAGCCGGCCGCATTTTATGCACTCCAAACTGAGGATTAGGAGTTTCGACCAACGTCTGCAATGTCCGTGAAGAAAAAAATTCGCAGTTCAGCCCGAAAAGGGAAGCACCAATTTCAATTGCAAATTAGTAGATTGCTGTACGAAATAAGGATAATAGTTTTATCGGGCGTATCAACTTGTAAACGTTCGCTCACTTACTAAATTAACAGTGATAGAATTTGTAAGCGTGGCTGAACGAGGACGTAGAAATAAGCATGCACACAAGAACAGCGCTATTTCTCTGTGTCTGCTTCTTTGTAGTTAGCGAACGTTTATACGGCCGATAATGAGCTTCTGACGTTCACTCAATAGCTAAATTAACAATGATAGAATACGTAAGCGTCACTCAACGAGGACGTAGAAAGAAACCGACACACGGAGACAGCGCTGTCTTTGTGTGTCTGCTTCTTTATACGTCCTTGTTCACTCGCGCCTACGCATTCTACCATGGATTCAAACCAACTTGCCCGTCAACGTGTTTTAACTAAACTAACTAAAGCAGCCGCCGGAAAAGAAAATCCCTCCTGCCTCGCCTGACCCCATGCCACGCGCGCGACAGTAGAGGGAACGCATCCTTGCCGCGTTCCTCGCTCGCGCTCGCGAGATTGAACCGCGTTCGCCGGCTCACCCTCACATGCTTTCACTCATACCGAACTTCGCGGCGACAGCGATCGCCGACGGTGACGGCAAAAATGCGCCTGGAGTATTCATATAATTGCTATCGGAATAAAAATCGGATAAAAAGAGAACAGCCACACATATACTGTAGGCACAGAGCCAGTGGACGGCAGAAGATCTCAGAGACGACACAGGGTGCAAGAGCCATTCAACAAACAACCTTTACTGCCCGAATTCTTAGACCAACTGGAGCGCTTCCTGGTCACCGTTCCTCGCACTCCGGCCCCAGGCGGGATGCACCTTCCCCGGCAGCATGAGCCAGGCCCAGATGACGATAATGATGACTCAGCGGCGCAGCCATGCGATGAGCATCCCCATAATAGAAAATGCATAGCGATGCTTATAAAGTGCGGGTGTGACAAGTAAACTATGGGGATGGGTCAACTTGAAATTTGGGGTTGGGCCAACTGCAATTTGGGTGTGAGCCAACCTAAATTGTGGTCCGATTCAATTAGGGGGTCGACCAACTTGAAATCAGGACAAGGGATGGGCCAAGTTAAATTTGGGGGTGGCGCTACTTAAAATTTGGGGAAGGGCCAACTTCAGTTCAGAGTTGCGTCAACTTGAAATTTTGGGTGGGCCAACCTACATGTGGGGATGGGAGAGTTGAACTTTACGGATGGCCCAACTGAAATTTGGGTGTCGGCTAACTTGAGAATTTTGAGAGTGGCCAAATGTCCAATCCAACGCTGCTGAGCATCCTTCCAGTTAGGAACACCTCGCGGGCAAGCGAGCGCGTTGAGACGCCTGCTTCGTTTCCATTGTGCCTTACCGAGGCGCAGCCAGAATGCAGGCGATAGCTTGCCTGCACAAAGGACGCGCGCATAACACATGCCTGCGAGAACGACAGCGAGGGTGACATGACGTCTTGGCTACGCACTCTTCCGTAAGGCAACATCTCAGGCGCTATTGCGGCGGCTCTCGTTCGCTTTCGTCCGCTGTGCTTCGTCGAGGCGCACTCGTGTCCGGCGTTCCGGCTCAATCTGTACGATTGCATTGAGGGGGTCGGATGTGGCGGGAAAATATGAAAATTGTCTTCTAAAGCCTAATCATTCTTTGCCACGGGGCCATAAGTAGACGCGCATGACTTAGGAAAATCAAGTATGAAAACTAAACAACAACACAGTCACAGCCTAGCCAAACAATGGTTACGCATTAGTAGTTACTTCTCAAAATTTCTGTAGCATTTACATGAGGGAGGTGGTCGAATATCTAATCAAGTGTCCCCAAGAATATTATAATAAATAAATAAGTAAGTAAGTAAATAAATAAATACATAAATAAAATTTATTTATTTATTTATTTATTTATTTATTTATTTATTTATTTATTTATTGACAAATATTGTTAATCCTCCCTTGAGGGTCCCTACAGGAGGGGAGAAAATTTTGCGGACAGAAGTTTAAACATACGAACGCACTCAATACTCATATATATATATATATATAAAATAAGTAATGCGGCCAAACAACAAGGCACATAACATTAACCATAGCTGAATCTCAAACGAATCATCAGAATTACCGACATAAATGGACATCATGTAAACGCATGAATTCAGAAACATCATTTGCATTGACCAGAGCAAAACAGAAAAAAAAAGAATACCGAAACACATTCGTTCGAACAAAATAAGGTTGAAGCACTCGCGTATGATTCGCCCTCTCACTTCGTTTCCTAGGCAAGCGTAATAGTCGTTTTTGTTAATAACAAGATTGCCTTTCATTAATTGAAAAAGAAACGTAATCGTACTTTTAAGCCTGCGTTTGCTTAGCGATTCTAAATCACAGTCTTAACGTAGTTGTAATTGAGTCCTTCCCTGTGTACTTTGAACATATAAAAGGGATCGCAAGACGTTGTGTTCTTTCTAGCTTATTTTTCAATAATTTCTAATGAGGGCTCCAGACAACACTGGCATATTCAAGTATCAGCCCTATAAACTTCCTAAAAGCAATCATTTTTACGCCCCTACTTGCGGCAGGCAGTTTTTTTTACCTTAGAAAGTATAGCATCCGGGATGCTCTGGAGCACACATTTTCAGTGTGTGTATGCCGCTTTAAGTTATGCGTAATTGTAACAACCAGTTACTTGAAAGTATCTACTGTTAACAAGGCGTGATTCCCGATGTAATATTCAATTGAAATTATCTATTTCTTTTTCTAAATGTGGTTAGTTGTTGAGTTTGAGTCGTTTATTTCCATTCCCCAAATTTGATACCACAAGTCTAGCGCCTGTAGATATTAGTTAACTTTCAGCTGATCATTTCAATTAGCTATTGGCGCGTAAATTAAACAATCGTCTGCAAACAGTTTGACCTTTACGAAAGGCTTTGCTGTTTCTGCAACATCATTAATATATATAAAAAATAATAGCGGCCCGAGAATTGAGTTCTAAGGGACTCGCCGAAAATACTTCTAGTGAACTAGAAATGACCTCTTCTATTTTCTCGTATTGTTCGCCATTTTTCAGGTCCGCTTCCAACCAAGCACAGGTTGACTAAGCCCGGCAAGACGGAGTTTAATCATCAATTTATTGTGATGCACCGTATCGAAAGCTTTCGTAAAATCTATACATATGACATCAAGTTGTCCTGGGATGTCCAAAGCTGTCGCAAAATCATGGATCGCTTCAATAAGTTGCATTGTAGTTGAAACACCGCTCCTCAAAGCATGCTGATAAGGATAAAAATAATTTTTGCTTTCCAAAAAACGCGATAATTTGCTTGGCTATGTCGGCCTCTAATGTTTTGCAGTAAACGGACGTAAGTAAAACCGGTCTGTGATTGTTTGCAGATAATCGATTACTACTTTTAAACACAGCAATAATGAAAGCTTTGCTCCAGACACATAGTAGCGAAATAGTACAAAGGGATTTTCGGAAAATATTTTTCAATTAGCGTGATAATCACTCCACATAACGCTTCAAAAAGGGTTGGCTATTTCAACGGGCTCACTGGCCTTTCTTTAATGAAGAGACACAAGTGGTTCCAATAATCTTTCTTGGCCGATAATGATATCTCCAACCGATTCCGATAAGTAGCATGCCGTACCCACGTATCTCTGGTCGCTTTCGCGTCGCGCGAAAACTGGTTGAAAAAAAGAACAGCAAACAGCAACGGCAATGTCAGCATTTTGGGTCAGAATTTAATTAGCATTCTATCATTTTTTTCCGCCTATCTGCCATACAAAGTCAAAACTTTGTAGGGGAATCTTTAAAAAAAAGTACCGAACTTGTGATTAAAAAAATAGTGCTTAGATTCTAACAGCGGATTCTTCAGTTTTCTTCGTGCACGTGCTATTTCCGTTGAATAATACTTTCTTCTACGCATACTTGATTTCTTTAAAAGCATCGGCCTGCACTGTAGGCTTTAAGTTGTCCAAACAGCTTACTATATGCTTTACATCTTTCCTCGTCATCGTCACCCATCATGTGCCTTTTCGTTCGTTCCCTCTTTCTTTCCCTCTTCCCTTTCCCTCTTCCCCTTCCCCCAATGCAGAGTAGCTGGCTAGAGGAACGTTCCTCAGGCTGACCTCTCTGCATTTCGTATCATTAAACCTTTCTCTCTTTTCCTTCACACAGCCTGTGTAATTTCCGATTCTTATGAACAGTACTTCGCGTTATCCAGGGATTCCCGCTAGGAATAAATCTCCACTAGGAATAAATTCAGCAAGGCAATGTTTGATTATACCTTTGAAGCGCTGCCATAATTCTACAGTTTCCTGCTCGCATATATGGTCAAATTGGCCAAATAATTGCCCTAGTGTGAAAGTAAGGAAGTGTCATCTGCGTTCGCCTAATCATTCACCTGTACAGTCTTACAAGATCAAGTTCGCGACACACTTAATGAAATTGTAACACAAACCGTCTTGTGATCAGCAACGCCATCAGCAACACCATCATCAACACACATCTCATAATCATCTATTTTATTTGATAGGAACACCAAGTCCGCTATCGACCTAGACAAAGACGTTAATCTTGCATATTCACTGACTATTTGCTTTAGGTTCTGAGCAAAGATTATTTCCAACAGGTTTTCACCACACTCATTCTCAACGTGACCAGGCAATAAAAGATCCCAATATATATGTGTTAGGTTAAAGTCTTCGCTCTGTAGAATTCTGGTGCTCCCATCCACATGGCCACAAAGAAAACTTTAATTCGTCCAGAAACTCAGCTGCTGTAGCTTATCGGGTGTACGCGACCCGAACAAGGTATACAGTGTGTGAGACGTTTACTTTACACCACAGTATTTCTGGGACATTGCTTTCAACTGCTGATGCCACGATAGGATTTTTGACAGTTATACCAACCCCGCCACCTCGTGAGTCCCTGTCCAATCTAAACATCTTGTAGCCTTCAGGCACGACGCAGTCATCGGCCACACCATTGTGCAGCCACGTTTCGATCAGGGCCTCCACAGGTGGGCTTCTCTAAAGCAAAATATTTCGAAATTAGGTTCCTTTATTTACAGTGCTTGTTGCGTTCAATAAAAAAAAGCCAGAGCCATTGCTGCGGTGATGACTCCGGTGTTCCCAGCGCGTCATACGAAGTATGATTTTGCTGCGTACTGCGCAAGACGGCGGCAGCCGCCCCGGCGGCGGTCACCTGTTGTCTATTATTGTTGTAGCTCCGGCACAAATATCGTTTGTCTTGGTTAATATCCCACCATATAGGTGACCATTTATTTCAATTTTATCATGTGCCAGTTTAACCTTAGCGCCGTTAGCCCTTTCTGCAGTGGATCTTTTCCATAGCTTGTGCCTTATTTCTACTGTTGATCTGGCATAGCCATGACTAACGGTTATGGATGTCCCTTTCAGTTTCATACTGTTTTGTAGAACACTTTCTTTCTCGCGATAATCATAAAACTTCATGATATGGGCCTAGTGCTTTAAGGTTTTTCTTTGCCGATGCGGTGAGTTTTTTTAATCGTTTCAGCTTCCAAACCAAGTCTTTCATTAAACAGTTTCTCTACTATGGCTTTCTTTAACTCAATCACAGAGGTCCCTTAAGTTTGATGAACGCCAAGAACCATAAGATTATTACGCCGACTTCGGTTTTCGTAGTCTGGGAGCTTTTCGGCTTGTTGATGCACAATACGTTCTAGAGTTTCAGCTCGTTTGTTCATTTCCTGGAAAATTGTAAGATATCCGCTTAGTCTTACGGTACTGGTGTTAACTTCAACGATTTATTCCTTAATGGTATCTATTTTACGATCTGAGGCACCTTGATTGCCTAGAATTGCTTGCAGCATTTGAGCGTTTGTTGGCCCAGGGTTTTCCTCAATGTCCCTAGACAACAAGCGAAATAACACAACAACAATGGCACCAGTACTCATGGCACCACTAAGAAAAATGGTTCATTACTTCTAAAACAAATGAAATTTGTGCAGCAGCCGACCTACATAGGCATAAGCAGTGCCTGAGCCATGTTGTTTGAGAGATGTGTGCCATGCCCTTTGAAGAAATCGTTGTCTCGCTGCTCCTTTAGTAGATTCGCGCCGTTGATGACGTCACACGCTGCGCTTGACGATCCACCAGTAGATAGCTCGCTGTCATGTCGATCTGACTATATTCCAGAAAGAAAGCTGGTTCAAAGCAGCACGCTGGTGCAAAGCTAGCATTCCACAGCAAAACCTGCATAGGCATGAGCAGAGCGTTAGCTATCTTGTTCGACAGATGCGTGCCTGAACAGGGGCCTGGGAAACAAGGTTTCCCTGTAGCCTACAGAATCATTATTTTTTCAGCACTCGGAATAGTTTCTTCCACTAATAAGTTCCTGAAAAATATTTTAGATTTATTTTCTACATGTCCACGCGATAGTTATGTTTTAATGGGGCAGGAGTGTTATTAGGCTTTTTTTTTTTGAAAATATGTTTACGAAAGTACTTCCTGAAGAGTGGTTTGATTAAAAGGAAAAGAGCAAGAAAATAGCAACAAGAACATTCGGGCAATGTAGCATTCTCGCGGTATTGGAACATAAGTTAAGGGCGAGTGTCAGAACCGTCTCTATTGAACAGGAACCAAATCGAGCAACGTCCCTGGAGACAAGAACTGAAAACAAATAGATGAAAGGACACTGGTAGAGGCTACACACAAAGCATGTCAACAGTACCAAGCCGACATGCCCCAGATTGCCCCGGGAATCTCCTGAGGGTGCTTTCTTCATTGTGGTACTTCCTTCAACAGCCAGTACTCCTTTTCAGCTAGCTGTCTTCCCCCTTTCCTCTTGTGCCAGCATCGGCGCGTTCTTGGTTGACAGGTAGTTTAGATCGTAAGTTCATCCAATGACGCGAGCCTGTAACTCCTTCCCGCATTTCTATTTATTCTCGTACGCTCTTTTTTGTATGTGCATGTGTGTGTGTGTGTGTTTGTGTTGCTGGAATCTCAGCGCTGACGCCCGTTGTTGCAAATGGGTCGCAAGCCCCAAGGGTAGCGTTGGCCTGGCGGCCTGGGGCACAACTGGAAGCATCCGAAGGTCCCGGCAAAGCATGAGTCGACTGGTAACAGAACAACTTGGTTATTCTAACATCGCAAAAGAGCGGGCGGTCAGGTCGACCGAAGTGGAGAGACGGGAGAGCACGTAACTCAACAGAAGAAATCGGAGCCTCTCCCTTGGCGTCCGGGGGCAGCTGCTCTTATACTCTCGGAGTTGAGGGCAAGAGGAAGGCCTCGTGACGAGACCACGTGACGGCGGGCACGGACAGGCTGAGAGACACGTTGAGACGAGTGTAGTGACGCATCCGCCAAGCCGGCGCCTGTCAGACCTCCTCGCTTCACACTTGGGGAGCTCCTCTCCCCGGCTGCCGCGTTTTGGCAAGCGTGGGCACACACACGCACACACGAAGACACGTGGCACTGAAACACGCCTGGACGCGCTTGGCGGGGAGGCTTTGCGGGAGCTCTGAACGGGCCAAAATGTCCGCCGCTTTGAACGAAGCCCCGGCGTCCGTTGCATCCGCGCCGGCTATACCGCGCGTCGTAGGCGAAACGTAACAGTGTATATGTATTTGTGTGTGTCCTTGTGAGCTCTTCGCTGCCGAATCTAACGTCCGAAAACGTCAGCTTTTACCTAAAGTGGCAAAGTCCCAGCATTGCCCGTGCATCGACTCGTTACCGTCTGAGAGAGAACGCCCCTCGGTCTGGGAATACAAGCGTTAGTGTGTTTGTCCAGGCTGTGGAAGGAGATCCACTCAAGATGGTAGCAACTGGTCCTATATCTTGCTATTGGGCTATAGAGTAACAAAAGAGCGAGAAAATTAGGTGTAGGGGAGTAGGTACATTTTGTAAGAGAAAATTCAAGCACTATTCTTACGTTATTCTTGTACTTTGTCACACCTTTCTTTACCTTTCATAATGTTTTTCTTTAAATCATGCCCGAAGAATGAGGTGTCCAGGCAATCAAAATAGAAGCACTCAAGACGTGACAAGCATGATCCATTGAGTAAAGGATTTGTGCTTGCAGCCGTTAAGAGCTAGTCTTGGGGCTTTTTGGTAGCGAAAGAGCTCATATATCATTGGAGAAACCTACCGCAGCAAACACGGGGTACTTCTGACAAGCTTCATTCAAGAAGTCAGCGATTAGAGCTGTGGATATTTGTGCATAAGGAGGCTATAAAAAATTTCATCTATTTTCGAAGCGTTTTGCTTACGGGAGCGTTTTCTCGTTGGACATTTTACTTTTCAGTAGGAACAGAAGAAGATGTCCACTTGGAGCAATAGGAAAACGTAGGTTGTTATACTGGTACTTAATATAGAATAATACCAAATGATAAGGACCTCTGAAGACACGATCGAATACCGATTTCGAAAGTGCTAGCTGGACCGTCTATAAGCGCACGAACATCGGGCGCTATAACGTAAATTTGTTTCATTCTGATTCACTGTGATTCAGTCTGTTTCATTACGTCATACTTGCGTAAACGCCCACGCATGCACGGATGGTGAGCAGCAATGCTGTTTCAACAGTCCAACCAAATGCTCTCGCCCGTATATACGCAATCAAGTTTGTTTGGTTTCAAAGCGAATAGCGTTGCCTACTGTGACAGGTTTTCCTTGTCTAATGGCTTGCGGTGGTCGGTCGACGGTGTGTAGCGGCGTGCAACACGAATTTGCAAATGCCGCTAAAAGGGGTGCTCATCGAAGAAGAGAGAAAGAGAAAAAACAGCTTTGGTTAAACGGAATACCCGTCCGAGTGCACTGAGAAGAGCAAGGCCAACTCGTAAGACAGGCCTATGAGCGCCTGTGTCGTATTCTTCTTTGCCTGAGTCCTTGTCCGTTTATGGTTTATGGTAAAAAAGAAAATATCACAGAAAATTCCATACCAACTCTTGAATCCCGCCGAAAGTAGCTAAGGCTTGAATTCCTTTCCCTTCTTCTCAACAAAGGGCTTGAAATGAAACTGCCGACTTACATAACACCTGCAATAACATGTCACACAAGACAGCATCATCGGGACTCACTAACACCCGATTATGCTCGAACTAACACGTTTAAATTTTCTTTTTTTCCCAGAGCAATATCAGGTGCAACGACAGTTTACAGACACAATGTGACTAAATATCGTATAAATTTGTACTTGCTTGTTCCTTACTTTTTCTCTTTTGTTTCTATGCATTCTATTGTCCTTCTGCTTGGACTGAAAGGTCTACAATATGTAATACGTATATCAATAAACAAATAAATAAATAAAAAGTAAATAAATAAATAACTTTAATTACCATCATCTCAACCAAGTTAGTTTCCCTTCTAGTTAGACCTAGAAGTTTGAGGTGTTTCAGCAGTGCCTTTATGACGTCTGAGGGAGTATGCCAGTCACTTCTCCAGGGTCACCGGTCGCCGTGTAGTAGTTCAGCGAAGGATATTAGGCATAACGATGCTGTGTACCTGCCGAAAGCCTCAAAATGTTATCATCACCATTATCATCATCAAGAGCACCAGCAGCAGCCTATCTTTATGTCCACAGCAGGACGAAGGCTTCTCTCAGCAACTAGCCGTGCCTTGCGCTAGCCTATTCCAAATTTCGCCTACAAGCTTGCTAATTTCATCACCCAGCCTGATTTCCTGCTGTCCTCGACTCCGCTTTCCATCGCTTGGCACCTTTTCTGTAAATGTGATGGTCAACCGCTTGTATACCCTACGCAATACATGGCCTGCCCAGCGCCATTCTTTTTTTTTTTTAATGTCATCTAGAAAATCTGCTATCCCCGTTTGCTCTCCAATCCACACAGCACACTTCATCTTTCTTAACGTTACGCCAAACATTTTTCGCTCTATCGGTCTTTGCGCGGTGCTTAACTTGTTCACGAGCTTCTTTGTCAGCATCCAAGTTTCTGCCTCATATGTTAGCGCTGGTAGAATACAGTGATAGTACACTATCTTTAAATGACAGTGGCAAGCTCAAGACAACGTTATACTGCCACGCACACTTGTTATTACACACAAAGAAATTATTTCTCGTCCGTAGCTTCGAGTAAGCAGCGCTGGAGTGATGCGTGGCCAGCCGTCTTTCCTGATCCGCAGCTGCCTCTTTCCTTTCGGAAAGAGGCAGCTGCGGCTATATGAAAAAAAGTATTGTTCGGGCATAGGCATGAATATTTAGTGCTTAGTATACGTCACTTTTACGTGGTCAGTTTCCGCAGTATTGTGACGTTGCGTGACCGACAGGCAGAGTTGAGGCCCGAAAACATTTTGATCAATTGTGGAAGACCAAAGGTAACAAAGGCATAGAATCAGAAATAATTCAAGGGACACTTAGGCATTCCTGCGTGGATGAATGCGAAAGCTTTGTGACCACCGAGAGATGCTTACACTTTATACCACAACGCAAGGCCGTGAGTTCGACTCCCACCAAAGGTCGAGAGTTCGACTCCTAATAGAGGTCGTAGGTGCTAGTGCCTTAACTAATTCTTCCTTAATTCACTGCGCCTTCAGTAATTTCGCCTTAATTGACACCAACTTTGATTCCCACGGAAGATCTAGAGCTCGACTCCAAGCAAACGTCGAGGGTTTGATGATATTTTTTATCATCCGTGGTTGCGCTAGCGGCAACAAGTATGCCGGATTTTCCACTGGCATATCGCATAATCATATAACCATATAATGATTTTGGATTAATAAATGTCTTTGTTTGGCTCGACCCGGTTATACATCATGAGTGCGTACAAGTCATCTTGAGATGGGGAGCTCTCGTGGCTTTCGGACGTCTCATGACAAAGAGGTCAGGGGGATGTTGCCTCGGAAATATTTTACCAATCTCAGAACGCTAACAAAGGACATTGAATAGAAATATATTGGAATTGCGTTACGTTGTGGCGCCCATGTTTACTGCATCTGTGCGGTGACAAAGCCTCTAACATGTTTCATAATTATACTGGTGTTGTCATGACATTCATCATAAGTAAATTATGATGCAAATCGTGCCATGAAGGCACTCCTTGAAGTGAGGTATAGTTGGTAATATTTTCATGCCGTTCATGAAAAGGGTGCTCTAAAAACTCATGAAAACGTTTGTTACGAGATTTTTGTCAACTCGCAAGCTTCAGAGATAAGAAGTCGCAAATTGAACTGCGTGTAGCAGCACCCGTATTGGCATTTAGTGATAGCAATGGAAAAAGAAGTGGGTGTAGAAAGCGAACGTTTGCTGTTTCCTTGGATAAAAAAGAATACAATATAGGCATCGCTGTTCCTAAAACATCGGCAAGCGCGAGATGAAAAAAGAAAAAAAGAACAAGACAAGCAGCGTCGGTGTGTGCTAGTAGCGCTTCAGCTTGTATGCAAAATGGATAAATTTTCCAACTGTAAACAAGAGTGAAACTCTGCGAACAGAAAACAGGATCCCGACCAAAATACCAGCTCTGTAATTCAGAGTCTTATGTCAACAAGCACTACTTCGAAAGCGAAAATCTTACATAGTAGACGTTTTATGCACTTGCCAGCATGGGCAACCCTATGTACACGAATGCTTCCGATTTGTCGTGCAAGACTCGAAAGCCTAACCATGGCAAATAGTGCAGGAAACAGTGAAGTTCATAAAGATACGCTGTCTGCAAAGGACGCGTTATATATATTCCTTGACACGCACAAGTAGACTCTTTCGTCGTGATAGCGCTGCTTCGTATGTGCTCTCTGTTCCATGTATACCTTACGTATTCAGAGCCCTACTTCGGTGACTAAATAGCGTGAGTTTAGCGCTTGTTCTTCGAATTCACCCACGTGATTGTGTCTATTTTTGGGCTACTTTCCTTCACAACTATATAGAGACTTGTTTGAAACTTGCAAAACGCTGTTTTGTGTTCATATCCTATGCATAAGACACGCATTTGCACTTACTCTCAACACATTCCGGCAATTCCTGATAACGCTCGCGTTGAGTAAAATCAAATAGTGACGTGTAGCAGGCAAGTGCTTGTTGGAGTACGTCCTGCTCGGAAGACGACAACGACTTGTTGATCATACTTCTCAAGTGATCCGAATACTTGGGCAATGGTCGAATGATGTCCGAAGACGCTGCGAATGTTCGTACATCAATTGTGGCTTGCTCCTCAAATGTTGCCAATTTAAATTTGCCTGGCAGGGTAACAGCCTCCGTAGAAGCGTTCACTGTTCACAAGAAAGCGCACCCGTCGATGGCTTGAACAAATAGATCAAGGGACCAACATATTCTTCGTAATCGCGTTGTTAATGTCTGGCTCGACAAGAGCGCTGCATAATCCAATCCGGACACGTGAAGAACTCATGTGAACAAACATGGCTGCCCGACCAGGCCGTAACACATCTTCAGACAGCGAAAACACGTCGGCATGATCGGTCTGCAAATCGTCAAGTATGGCAATTGGCAATGGGCTCCTTAGTAAACTCTCTCCAGTCCCACAATCAAGTGTAGCACTGCATTCGTGTGGCAAATCTGTGCCTAAAATAACATCACAAATTGCATGGACCAATACAGTGAACTTGGCTCTAAAGCCCTCTGTCCTCCGATAGCAACCAGAACCTAACAAACGCCAACAGGGCGCAACATTTCACCTTCACCTCCACGAAAAATTTCTTTGCGATCCCACGAGAACATAGCTTTTTGTCCTAAGCGACCCTTGAAGCGACGGCTCATAACAGAAATAGCTGCTCCCGTATCGACAAGAGCAGTATCATTTACACCGTCTATATACACACACACCTTTTTCTTCAGTATAACAACATACGGAGGAATTCGCGGGTCTGACCGTCCCACGACCGTACCTCCATCTGCCGCACCAGCTAGTTTCCCAGCTGAGGCGGGGAAGGCGACCGACGACCGCGTGGGGATGGTGAACGGCGCAGTCGGTTCGGTGTCAGTGTCAGGCTGCGCTCGGAGACAGGCGACTCATCGCGTGATTGGAGTGGCCACTTTTGCCGCAGAAGATGGACTCCAAATTGTGCGGACGCGTCTTCGTGCACGCGAGTTGTGTACTCCGAAAAACGTGGCGCTTGCTGCGGGGGCAGCGGCAAAAAAGCGCGCAATATGTCCTCGGGAACCGCAGGCGTAGCAGACGGGTAGGTTGCGGCTGAAACTAAATGGAGCAGGTACGCGTGGTGCCAGGTATGATTCCGCGGGAGCATGTGGTGGCATCGGGTATTCCGCAGGAACGTGTCGTGGTGTTGGGTAGTACTCCGCAGTGGCACGTTGGACTGGTGAGGACTGGCGGCGACTGAGATTCGCCGGGAAACACCGAAATCTCGTGTTATTTATGTGTGGTTCTTCAGAAGGCAGTCGGTGCCCGGTGGGATGTTCTCGCGACAAGGATGGTGGCTCGGGAATGCACTGGTCAAATGCGCGCTGATCACCAGAGTCTACTACCTGAAGTCATGCAAACTCTTCTTGAATCACTCGAGGTATGATCGAGGCGATGTCATCGCAGGCAGCGACGTCCATACTTGCAACTGTGGTGACGTTGTCCAAGCGCCCGAACTTCGGTAAGATCCTTCGGGTCTTCAGAGCTTTGAACGCGCGACATTGCTGCCTGAATTCTTAATTAGGGCTGAGGTTTCTTTTTTCGTTATTAAAAGAATTGTAGGCGTCTTAAGCGATGCTCTTTAACAGATGTGCTACTTTGTCTTCATCCGACATATTCCCATCTACGATTCAGCGTCCTGGAACACCTGAACACGATTTACCCGAATCACCTACAAGTATACACAGATGGCTCTGTCAAGGCAGACGAAGACCGCTGCGCTACTGCATTCTATATTCCCTCTCTAAGATATACGTGGTCTGGCCGTCTGGACTGTATAGCCTCGTCGACAGTTGTGGAAGGCGTAGCAATAGCTTCTGCTCTGCTCAAATTAAAGACTTTGCCTCCGCAGAATGTGGTTGTCCTTACGGACTCAAAGGCCGCATTACAACAAATATACCGTGCTTTGCCATCCCTCAAGTTCCCACGCAAATCACTAGTCATCGTGAAAGAACTCAACAACAAAGGCTTCACAGTAAAGTTTCAGTGGATTCCTTCCCACATTGGTATCTCAGGAAACGAAAAAGCTGATGCGCTTGCATACGCAGCGCTCTATCACCCTCCCAAAATCAAGGCTCCAAAGAGTAATCAAGTGCAAAAATCTGACATTCGCAATCACTTTGCGTCGCTTTTGGTTCCACCGCATATGCCCTGCGTAACCAAGAGATTGCACCGAGAGGAAGCCTCACTTCTATATCGAATGAGGACAGGATCTGCTAATACACCGGCCTGGTTATTTAAAATGGGGTGAATCGATTCTCCGAACTGTACGTCATGCAACGAGACAGGAGACATTGAGCACTTTTTGTGGTCCTGCCAGCAATTCCAAGATGAAAGAGACACTCTCCTGAAAAATCAGCAAAACAAGGACCTTCCGCATGCGCGCCTGCAACACCTTATATTTCCCGAGGGATCAATTATAGCCCGCAAAGAAACTTCACGTCTCCTCATCGAATTCTTAAGAGAGGCTGGTTTGATGGACATATGGTGAAACCCTTCAGCAGTATTGTGCGAGACGCTCGGGCGGAGCAATTGCCGGCCTTGTTCGCCAGGCTAAACCCGCCTGTTGCTACAATTCACCACCACCACCACCACCACCACCACCACCAGCGTAGCTTCAGTATTTCTTCAATATACGTTCTACATGTTTCACCATGCAATTGGACTCTGTGCGAAAGCGTCTGTTCCCCTTTCTTCTTTTATGCGTTGCATATTGCAATCACTCAGTTCAGCACTTGGGCGCGGCCGGGCAGCCACCATTGGGGGTATGAGCCATCATAGTGGCTCATACCCGTACACTAGAGTTTTATGCGTTGCATATTGCAATCACTCAGTTCAGCGCTTGGGCGCGGCCGGGCAGCCACCATTGACCTTTAGCGCAACCACGTGACGTGACATCACGACAGCCGGAGGAAAAGCTGGGCCCCAACTCGCGCGCAATATGCAACGCATTCTTGGCTTAACCAAGCTAAGCCTGGCCATTTTTTTGGAATTGGAGTCGCCAAAGCGGGCTTTCAATTCCTGGACAAAGGTTTCCCAAGTGGTCGGCACGCGTTCATGATTGTCCAACCAAAGTAGAGCGGTACCGGCGAGAAAAAATGCGAAGTTCACAAGTTGCACTGACCTACTCCACCCGCTATGCAGGCTGACTCATTCGTAGTGTCTCAGTCAGTCATCCACGTCTTCATCTGCTTTACCTGAGAATATGCGTGGTTCCGGCGTCCAGTAGCTAGGTTGACTTCGTCTTTGGCTATCTTGAACGATGCCTTCTTCGATGGTGTCCGTTGACCGGCCTGCTAGGGCGTCGGCCATGCTTTTTGGCTCTAATGGTAATGAAGCCAGGCGTCTGCTTTTTCGAAGATCTTGTAGGACTGGGTTGTTCAGGGCGTCCAGTATCCAGCACTTCCACCACTTGTCCACGATGGTTGACCACGATTCTTCATGCCCACGATGGTTGGACGGCTTTTCGCCCTTTGTCGCTATTTGGTTCCAACGACGATCACTGTTTCAGGCCGTTAATCGTTTGCAAGCCTCCATCTTCATGTCAACATCTGTATCCCTTAAAATGCTATGCGCTGATATATAGCAGAATCGAATGCTGTTCAAGGAGCTCAAGAGCGAACAACGTCCCTTTCAAGAATTCGTACAATGCCTTAAAAAATTAATCGTGGGACACAATACACCACATCAACAGAAGCACGCACAGCAGTCACTCAATGAAGTTGAGTGACTCCTTGGCTCTCTATTCTGCTTTAATAATTGAGGGCGACGAGGGCACTGTTGCAGTTTTTAAAGGCAACGGAATTGGACAAGCGGCTGTAGCCTGAACCGAGGTGCTGCAAGTGCTACTGTGCTCTGCGGTGGCAGTATGCGGTGATAGTGACCGACTGTGATTGTGTCTACGCTCCTTTTTTTCTTTATCTCTACTTTGTTATCAATTTACCTCCCCCTTCCCTCTCTCCCCAGCGTAGGGTAACAAACCGGATCTTCCTCTCTGGTTAACCTCCCCGCCTTTCCCTTTTCCACTCTCTCTCTCTCTGAAGGGAAAGTAGCCGTAAAATTGATGCATCCTAGAAAAATTGCGAAAATCTTGCAATTACGCCTGTGAAAGAAAGTACTAGTGACACCTTTCGGTTGTATGCGTATGTTATCAAAGAACAGCGCCTTTCCACAAAATCAAAGACAGCGCCTTTCCACAACAACACAGCTTCTTGGAACAATCCATGACTTTGCCAGTGCATTAAACAATAAGAAACAGATAGATGCCATCTGTCTTGATCTGTCGAAAGCATTCGGCTACATGCAGAATTGATTATGAAACTGACTGATATGGGAATAAACGCGAAAATAGTAAAATGGATACCCACGTACCTACGGGGTGGAACGCAATACGTAGAAGTGGAACACATTAAATCAAAGCTGTTGAACGTGACGTCTGGTGTCCCACAGGGATCTGTGTTAGGTCCTGTACTATTTTTAGTATATATTAATGACATTTCCTCTGCAATTGAAGAATGTATCACGGTGCGACTTTTCGCCGATGATTGATTATTATACAAAGGAATTAATAGCACGGAAGATCAGCAATTACTCAGTGACGCTCTTAGGTCTATAGAAGAATGGTGTGACAAATGCAAAATGAAAATAAATTAGAGTAAAACTGTTATATTGCGCATAACGAATAAAATAAATTATATTTTCGATTTAAGTACACTGTGAATTCTTCAGTGCTTTCCATGGTTGACGTGCTGAAATACTTAGGCATAATATATCCGCGAATTTAATCTGGTCGAACCATGTTATAAAAATATGCGAAAGTGCGGAAAGGAAGCTTTGGTTTTTGCGACGGAAATTGCAGTTAGCCTCACATTCAGTAAAATTAAAAGCTTAGTTAACGTACGTTCGACCTACGCTAAAATATGCCAGCACAATCTGGGACCCTTATCAGTCAGGGTTAATTGAGAGACTGGACAGAGTTCAACGTCGAGCAGCAAGGTTTATTCTATCGCGTTGCTCTTGCCGACTCTTTTGTCTCCGAAATGCTCGGTTCGCTTAACACACACACACGCTCAGTGAATGCAGGCGCATAGCTAGGTTAATGCTCTTTTTTTTTATCACTAAAAGCACATTCAACATCAATAGCGAGCACTATTTGATAGCACGACAAGGGAGAACGCTAATAAAAAGCAAATATAATACCTTTCAAATACCTCAGATACACATTCACGCTTACGCATTTTCCTTCTTCTCAATAACCAATAAAGAATGGAATGAATTACCGGCGTTAACGCGAGAAAGCACAAGTGCAGAACAATTTGAAAAAGAAAAAAAAGCTACTTTGAAAGATGCACGCACGTTTGTGTTCACCGCTTCTCTTCTTTTTTTTATTTGTCGTGTGTGTGTGTTTATGTGAGAGATCGTTTGTTAACTCTGCATTTATAGCATTGTATTATTGATCGGAGTAAGTGCAGAATATTTCGCACATGTATCTTTTTTGTGAGCTCGTTTGTTAACACTGCATTTATAGTATTGTAATATTGATCAGAGTATGTGCAGAATATTTCTCTTGTGCACCTTTTTTGCTCGCTTGTTTTCGCCTATTCATGTACTGCCTTATTCTTGTACTGTACTAGTTGCCATAATTCTTCTATTGACCTGTTGTTGTTTTTTTCGTGCTATATGTATTATTCAAATATTCATTTATTGCGCCAATTGCTGAAGTGCTGCTGTAGACCCACCCTGCAACGGCCGACAGGCCAACAGTATCAGTAAATAAAAAAAATCGCAACGTTGTCAGTAATGAAGAATACGCAGTCTTAAAGGAAATAATATTATTCGACACAACATATAACGCTACGCATTCAGACTACATTCCTTTTGTTACATCCCGAATTTCGCGCACATCAAACTTTAATCGGAAATTGGCTCTTTTGTGCAGGAGAAGTTTACTGCCAAAGGGTTTTATTAGGCAGGACAATTGAAATTTCTAGTCAACACTAATAAAACCGCTAAAATTTTTATGCATAGAAAGCAAAAGTACGCCCGTTTACGCCCGTACGTTCCTTATTCAACACGCAACCACTGAATATCATCCGTGTCACCTCGCTGGTTCTATAATATTGCTTTCCTTATATGGTTACGAACCATCCTGAATTAAGCCTCACAGTTCCGATTTTTGGGTAAATGTGCCGTGTTCCGACTTGACCCAGTGGGGACGGCGAAATCTTGGTACTGTTGGCCTTTTCTCTCATCTATATAACAATAAAAACACCTGATTCCTTTGTTCTGTTTCCAGAGAGCTCATTAGCATATAGCAATCGGTTTCGTTTTTGTCGGGGTTGTAGTTTTGTTGTTTGCTCGAACCGTTCACGGTATAGCTGAATCCGTATTGGTAGGATATTAATCGTATAAATACACTGCACCTTTCTCGTTACGCGACACGTTAGCCTATAAAACGTACATTATTGATCTTTTTAGCATGTACCGACTGGCGGCTCCTTTCACTGACAGTGTCGATCGCCGCCAGCTCCTCTCCCCCTTCTCAATCACCCCACTCCCTCTACTCTGTCCCGACTTGGCCAACTCGATAGTCGGCAGCCCTATTTCTCCATGATATATTCAGTTTCGTGCTGCTCCAAAGAGCAAGTGTAGTGGTCGTGAGACCGATGAGCTCGTTGAAGCGTAATATGAGCCTTTTTGTTGCAGTACATCTAAAGAATAACTTTATATAAAATAAGAACGCTCGCATTGCAAGGGGCCGCTTTGAAAGTCAGCAAGTACACAAAAACCAATCAAGGGTGTCAACGCATTTTTTTACGTTCCCGCAGCGTTTCAACGTCACTATAAGATTTCTGCACCATGTCCCACTGTCTAATTGTATAAAAAAGAGATATCACGTTGCACACTAAAGACTCTATGTGACAGGTTTACTGGTATTTGCCGTAATATCGACAATTCGATAGCTTTATCAGGCGAACGAGTGCCGAAAAGCGGACACATTAAATTTTGCTGTGTCTCTTCATTTATTTGCTTTAAAATGTTACATCCATGTACAATGGTCCGTCCATTGCAAATAATCACGTTTTATCAGTGCCTGCGTCACGGCTTTTAGGATTATTATGTTGCTATCTGCTCGGCGCTTCAGCCGAAAAATTTTCTATCGCAGAAGCCCGGATAAGAAATTTAGGTTTTCTCCAAAAAAAAAAAAAAAAAAAGAAAACCCTCGGCGACAGGAAAGGGAACGGAACATTTAGTTTTATTGTAGCTGTCAGGTGACCTAACGTAAATTACCACAATTTCGGAGCAGGAAATTTTGATTAAAGATAGCTTTAAATCAACCTACAAGTCGACCTTGAATGGCGCGCTCTTTTATTACAGCCCTATACGGAATCCTGAGAGGGATGTAGAAAGTAAGGCAGTACTTTGGTCACAGTACCCCAACAAAATGTGCAGAAATATGAAAGAAGAAAACAATTCAAGGCTAATCCAGGCAAATTTTTGTTCCAATCCTTTTTCGCATGTTTACTAGTGAAAGATGGTGTCGGATTTTATTTAAGCCTAGCGCTCTTGTTCATAATTGAAGTAAACGTTCTGCGCACATCGATGCCTAACGCATTCTTCACGGAAGCAAACATTGGTGAGCGCGTAGCTTTACCTCCTTGCCATCGAAATACCTTGTTGATAAAAAAGAAGTACATTTGCAGATATTTACAAAAAAGATTTAAGACATAACAGCAGTCAAAATGGCGCAGACCAACCTTCACATGGTTTAATCGCAATAAAGACAACGCGGCTGTGTTCCTCGATAGTGTGGCAATATACTCGCATTCTTGCTATTAATATTTTTATTTTTCCGGTAATACTTTGAAAATATTTGCTTTTCTTTATGCGAAAGTAAAGCAGTTGAGTGGTTGCATGTCTAGTTGGTATTTTCTGCTATATGAAATTGGAGACGCAAGTGTTTTAGGTTGTTTTTAATGTTTACTTCGACATTTTTTGTTGTGGAGGGGCTCTTCGCTTTGCTATAAGGCGCTCCGAATGTCTCAACTTCGCGGCGTGATGAAAATTCCCCGTACTAATGGCCGTGTCAGTAATTACCATACATTTCTGTTTTCTCTTCCGCCTCCTCACTAGTGCTACAAAGTTGTGGCGTTTTGTTTAAATACAACGTGTACAAGAGTTCATATTTGAACTAATTTCAAACGAAGCTTTTGTTTGCGCCTATTCTAGCCATGAGCTAAGCACATTACACAGGGCCCGTACCAAAGGTAAAAGCGTATGCTATTGTATTACTTACGCCTAAAAGGACTGCTAGTAATTCGAACTTTTGAGATATAATTACCACGTGTGTAGGCTTTCTGGAGTTCACAAATCCTCTTGGTGCTAACGCATATGACGTATTTCTTTTAGTCTCAACTCAGTTACAGGCTTGACGACATTCTAGCGTCTTTGGTTTAAATCCTTTGCTGTATAGTACAATTTGCGCATGCAAATTATTTAATGAATACATTTTTCCTTTACAAACTCATTCCAAATTTCCTACAATATTCGTTTCGGCAAAGCAGCCGTCGCACGTATAGAAGCCAGAAAGGTGCCATTATCTGGAACATTGTTAAGAGCTATTCTGAGGACCCCTTGTCTATGAACTCCCAGCAGAGTACGTATTTCTTTCATATACTCACTAAGGCTTCCTTTTTTTTTTTTCTTTCAACAGTAAGTATTCAAACAATATTGGATGGATAAATCGAGGTAGTACTTCTCCAAGAGGAAGAACATTTTTGGGTGCGATGCCTTTATTTCCAATATAGGCTTGGTAGAAGAAACCGGCCAACGATGGCCTCCTCTGACGAGAAGGCAATTTCCGAAGCACGTCACCCGTTTCTTTTTAGCTCCTTCGCTTACGTGCCGCGCAGGTGTTATCTATAGCCAATCAGGCAGGGGTGATACTGTTCGCGCGATTTGGGTTTGCTGCTTTCTGGAGTTCCGGGCTTCCCTTTATTCCGGACGCGGTAATGAGCTCTTCAGTCGCCAGCCTTGCGTCTCCAGGATCGTCAAACAGAGAGCGCCCAATTGGGAAACGGCTGGATAAAGGAGCCAGTTTGCCGATGCGTAAAGTCCATATACTAAAACCAAAGAAGGCATGAATTTAGTGCAGTCACTGAAGGAAGCACAGCAATCAGTACACAGCGACTAATTTCTCCTACGCGGCTGTTTCCTTTTTACAGCGTAAGCTGCTATGGGATCCTTACAATAGCGGTTTCGTTTGGCGATGTTGGTCGCCACTGCCGGTGTCCGTCACACCTATCACCACTAACGAGAAAATGTAGGTGCCTCTGGGGCCGCTGGGTAAGTTTCACAGGGCATGTGCCTCTGTTCAATGAACCTCTTTGATGCCAACTTGGGTATGTGCAATGTGGGACACTTCGTATGTGACGACTGTGAAGAATGTAGTGGTAGTAACGACAATTATTGTAATAATTATGAAGATTGGGAATATGATATTGATGATGGTTATAACGATGATAACTAATCAGAAAAAGTTGAACAACAATTTAACCTCTAGTGAACGCCTATCAAACTCTGGGCCTCCCAAGAGTGCACACATGGTAGCAGTTTTAATCAGTTTGAATATGAAACATCTCTATTCATTCCCGCACCCAAAGTAACTCAGGCGGGAGAACGGTTACACACATACATACATGCATACATACATACATACATACATACATACATACATACATACATACATACATACATACATACATACATACATACATACATACATACATACATACATACATACATACATACATACATACATACATACATACATACATACATACATACATACATACTATTAAACTTTAGCTGCTTCCAATCAACTGCTTCACAAAATGCCTTCATTGCCGCACATAGCCGTCATTGCCGCAGGGATTGCGTGTCCTAACTCAATTACATTCAACAAAAACGTTGCATACTCTCCAAAATATTTGAAGACAAATGACGTGAGCTGCTTAGAGCGCCAATATTCCGTGCGAACCCTGTCTAGTAGCAAAACATAATTGTTCTACGAGAAAAGATGCAATTAGCATTTGTTCTTAAAGTGCAGTTTATTGTCTCGTGATTACCAATCTGAGCAGAGGGCTGCAAAATTTGAGTGATTACCTGCCTTGAGCAAACAGTATAATGAAAGAATGTTTTCCATTATGGCCCCTCTTTTTCCAAATGTTCGGAAAGAAATTTTCAGTATATAAATGACAATTCGGTAACAATGGCCATATATAAAGAAATTTCTGATCATGATAATTTGTTCTGATTCGATTTCTTGCCACGACGGAGATAAAAATGCTCGTTACGAAATGAATTTTCCGTTTCTTGTGCGCACTTTTAATGAATGCCCGAAATCGGAAAACGCGAACACGTGCCCTCGGACGAGCAGTTAAGCTGTCCAGCATCTCATGCAGTACATGACGTCAGGTCTCATATGTTTTCGTGCGCTTTCTAGTAGCGGCGAAAGTCAGCGGATTTTTGGTAGAAAAAAGGCAAACGAAAGATAATTCCATTAACTGTATGACTCTCACGGAAATTAGTCATGTTGCGGTCGTCCATTTGTCGATGTCCGTTAGAATCTTATCCCGCGCGACTCACAAATCTTTTGCAGTGTCTTCTTGCACTGCTGCATCAGGTACACGAATACTTGCTTGTGGCTTCGACAGAACTAGGTCCCCATGTATACAAACTCCTATGATGTGCTCGAGGCTGGTACGTACGAGTGTTCGGCTTCTGATTTCAAACACGGGGAAGGTATTATTGAAGTTCTGCCTCAGTAGCAGGCGTTAGTGCACTTATTCTGTCACCGCTAAATGTATTCCTAAAAATTATCTGAGCAACATTGTAAACAAAAGCTGCTATTAGCGGCAAGTAATTCGTAGCCAGCTGCCACACATATCATAGATACACATTAGGGGTTATGTAGAATAATTACCTACTTACCAGCAACACGTATAGTGCTCTCCCAATGCGAGCGCATAACGAATGAACCACGAAAGACCCATATAAAGCAATTAAGCTACGCAATCTCCGTATCGGTTATCCATGGTTGTGGTGTTTAAGACATGTTTCTTTATACTATTTATATACCCTTGCAATCAACTCCTCGGAGTTGCAGCAGCATGATTTCTTACACTTCAAAATTTGCTCGTATTTACGACACATATTGAGTTTGCAGCACATGTCTATGTTGCTATGTAAGAACGCAACCAGATTTCAAAACCAAATCAAAGGCAAAATTGGTGAAGAAATTGTAGACGAACGATTAGAACCTTGTCACTCTGAATACATTCCGAAGAATCGTCTTACCGTTATATTTATGAACCTCTTTTCCGGTCTAAAACTGCAGAAAAAGCCGGCAACCAAGATAGTAAAGGGTACTGCCATCGCATTTCAGGGTGTTTCAACGAGAGCAGGAGCTTTGGCATCGTTCTGGCGAGCAGAAGAAAGAAAGGGTTGCTCCCTTGGGAACTCCCAGAAAATGCATTACCCAGTAGTAGACTGAGCGGCTAGATGACCTCGATCGAAAAAAAAGCAAAGGGCTTCCAGTAGGTTGTAGAGGCGCAGCTATAGAGCGTGGTGTGTCGAAAAGGCACCGGTGCACTTCCCTGTCATGCATCACGGCGACCACTCGTGCCCGACACAGCTAAGCAGGCAGACCAGCGGTGGTAGCGCAGAAAACCATGCATCTTTCCGGCAAACTCCCTCGTCGACGTGGAGCTGAGAGGTGGCACCTTCCTGCTTTCGAGGCAGCTCATTTATAAGAGAGTCATCTGATCAGCGGCCCTTCTTTGCCGCCACCAACGCGCCTCTTATGCAGCCGTTGTCGCCGTCACAATACCGGCAGGTTACGCAGGCACCAAGAAACATCAGGAGAGGCCTGAGGCATTGAATCTACCACGCGTGTGTTCGCTTTTCCGGGCGGGATGGGCAGGATTTGTTGCAGGCGTTAACAGGAGGAAGCGGATGGAAGTAGAAGGATAAGAATGGGCCCTTCTTCTGGCATTGTCGTCTCGATTTTGTTGCGTACGTCTGCAGGGTCGGTCCAGATAACAAGGTCGCGTGTGCGTTTTCCTCTACTTTACTTCTCAGGCAAATGTACGTGGCGCCAACTCCGTCGCGTTTTCACGCAGCATTGAAGAGCAAGCAGCTAAACCTTTAAAAATATTTTCTTCCTCGATTATTCCTGCGCCTCTTGGCTGGCATGCACATTAGAAAACTGATTTTTCAGTCGATGTTATTATGCTACGAAGACCACTGAAGAATGGTTCCGTTTGTTTCTGTGCTGTGTTTGCATTCTTCCTGCCTATTTAGAGTACTTCTCATTAATGATATTTCGCATGTCCCACCATAACACTACAGCTTATTTACTTGCCCGCCACTGATACTTCTTTTTCCAGGTCACTGGAACTGCTGTGTTCTTTCTTCTAGTTTAATTTAGCGTCTTTGGTTGTTTTCGCTATCCTTTACTGCAGCCATTTTTCGATTTGTGCGAGTGTGTGTGTGTGTGTGTGTGTGAGTGTGTGTGTGTGTGTGAGTGTGTGCATGTGCGTGTGTGTGTGTGTGTGTGTGTGTGCGTGTGTGTGTGTGTGTGTGTGTGTATGTGTGTGTGTGTGTGTGTGTTTTCTCGTTGCCCACCCTTTGTTTACAGCAATACGGAATTTTCCATGATAAGTAGCAGGCTTATACTCCGGCTAGCTCTTGGAATGTTCATATGGACTTATGCGTATGGTTTTAGTACCCCAGTAGGTTCTCTCATTGCGAAGGCCTTGTCCTGCTGTGCTTGTGTTCGTCGTACACTGTTGGCGATGCAACCATTTCGCAGTTTCGTGTTCTGAGCTGGTGAGTTAAAATAATTTTTTACCCTGTAAAAAGAGTGACAGCCCTCAGCCAGCTGATACTGAACACGACCCTGGGTGGGGACACCCCGCAACTTAGACAACCCACAACTTAGACGACAAAAAAATTGAATGCCTCTTCGTGAGCATCGACACGGACCACGTCAACACGGATGTGCACGGGCCACATACCCGCCCTGTGGAAGCACCCCGAAGTGACCGTGCTCCCAAAACCGGTAAAACCATTAGACATACATTCAGTGTATCCGGCCCATCACCCTCACTTGGTGCGCGCGCAAGCGTATGGGCGCATGCTACAGAACGAATCCCCCTAGCTGAAAGAGAAATGACCACTTATCCAAAACAATGTATGGATTCAGACCAGATGCCCTCTACGCAAGACGTCCTCATCCAATTGAAGGAACACGTGATGGACAATGTCAGCACCCACATGAAAAGCAGGATCGTTGCCCTTGGCGGGAAAGCAGCATTTAACAACGTGTATCAACCTGCAACCCTCAACTACCAGCAAACGACCAACTACGGCCAGTAGATCTATGTGCGCGACTTGCTTACAAGTAGGACGGCCACAGTCAGAGTCAGCTAGGTCCCAACGAAGAAGATCGACATGCCGCAGAAGGGAATGCCCCGGGAATCGGTGGTCTTCCCCCTATTTTTCAACGTCGTCATGTGAGGTCTACCGCCAATCCTAGAAATCCTGATCACCTGACTGTTTGGAAGAGGCCTGGCTCGGCCGTATAACAGCAGGACGCGCTTCAATAGGCCATGACCAGGGCTGAACACTGTCTCCGCGAAAGGCGCCAATCCAGCTTTCCGGAGAAATAGGAACACTTCGTCTTGTGCCAACGAAGGCAAGGAATACCGCCTCAAGCAATTCCCGATCCCGAAGACACGGTGAATCGAGTGACGATCAAGAACGTCCCTACTCTCCGCGTCCTCGGACTCCTCCTACAGAGAGACGGAGCCTGCCTATCAACAACCCGGAAACTTCAACACATCATCATTGAAAGCATGCGCTTGGTTAAGAGAGTGGTCAACTGAAGACAGGGCCTCAAGGAACACGAGACGCTCCTCCTCACGCGCGCACTATTTATGAGCTGCATCACGTACGGCACACCTTTCCTCAACTCAAGTAAAAGCGAAAGGGTAAAGCTGAACATTCTTTTACACAAAACACACAAGCTCGCCTTAGGCGACGCCCCTGCTATGTCTGTGTTCGAAATTACAATTGAGCGCTCACCACACGTGGAAGGAACTCGCTGAAGCGCAACGCACCAGCCAATTAGAACAACTTAAGCTCATGACAACTGGCCGGTCTACCTAACAATGGATGGGATATGACATCGAAGACGAACCATACCGTAAGCACAGAAACATGATACAAATCAGGAATGAAATAGAATCTCCTGTACCACGAAACACGCTACCGGAACATCACGGAGCAGGACTAGAGGCAAGAGCGTGCGTATTGCAGTCTCCAACGGGAAAAAAGAAGGGACCAGCAACAACAACGCAGTCATGTGCAGAGGCGCACAGGCCCACGTCCTTGTGAAGCAAACAACAAGAATAAAAAATTATGCAGATCCCACGCACTGTGCGAATCGATGTAAGTGAAGCTTTCTGTGCTGGTTGCTTCGATTGACGATAACTAGCAGTGATTTTGACAACTAAAAATTAATTTCTTCAACGTTTAGTGTAACACGAGAGTGGTGAGTTGATATTAAACGTTACCTTGCGTACACCACTGCTATTTGTCTGCGTGGTACACTGAACATAAGCAGAGGTATTTGCTTGAGGCGCTGTTATGAGCCATACATCACAACCTCTGAGAGGGTTCAGCATTGTAATTGCCTCACATTGCACCTCGTATAGTGGCAGAAGTATTAAACTTGAATTGAATTGTTGGGCTGTACGTGCCAAAACCACAATCGCATTATGAGGCACACCATAGTGGCGGGCTCCTGATAAATTTTGACACCATGATGCTTTTTAACATGTCCCAAAATCTAAGTCCACATTCAAATGCGGCTGCTGCGGTCGGGATCAAATTCCCGACCTCTAGCAATGCCTTAGCCACAAAGCTAGAGTGGCTGGTACAAAAGTGTTGATTCGACGGTCGATCGCTCCCGTAGTGTCGCCTAGAAACTGCGGTGAACTTTAATTAATGCGGCTCTGCTTCTGCAATGCTGCGTAATTTGTCTGCTTTACGTATTTGCATAGTGTTTACGTTTTCAAAAATAGCAAGAACGTAATGTAGCGTATGTTGAACTTGAGCTTATTCAGTTTCCCCGCAACCGCTGTCGTATAGTAGTTCAGTTTCCTTGCCTTCTCACATCACCTACCCGCTCCCCCTTGTATGGGAATTGCCTCTTCTGCTCCCTCCTCTCTGCAGTTCTATCTACGTCCCCTCTAGACTGGCACGTCAGTACAAAGGGAAGGGCTGCAGTTTCTGCAATGTTTTTGAGGGTTGTCACGGATAATTACAGCTGTCAAGAGGCTAATGTAGCAACGCCCAGGGAGCTCCAGAGGGTATTCTGCACATTCGACGTGGTGGGGTCCAAACGAGTTCCTCGCGTCCCCTTTCCTGTAATTCGCGCTTCTGTTACGTATATACGTATACGTTCTGAACCACCCCACGATGCGGTGTGCCAGACAGCAGCAGTGGGAAAGTAGAAGGAAGAGGCAAGGAAAGCTTCGCTTTAAAACATGCAGGAGCAAAGGTACAGTAGACAAAGACACTACGGAAGAGGAAGCAATAACCCTAGCAATCACGACGGCCAACTTAACGGAATAGATAATGATCTCAACACTAACAGACTCACAAACAGAGTGCCGTATTTACACGATAGACAGAATACCGCAAGTAGCCTCACGTATAATAGAACGTACCACCCCTTACCCGCACTCTACATAGTCTCGAAACCATGACGCGCGTCCATAGTACGCAACGAGCAGTCCGAGAACATACTCTCTGGGCCACCTCAATAGGAAACAGAGTAACCGTCCTTCCAGGCAAACCCGTACCACGCACATGCACGGGCATACCTGCACACCACAGGATCGGGAAAAGAGTCTGCACACAGGCACAGCACAACTCTCGAAAGAGGACGCGATAACTTAGACAACTAAAAACTACACCCTTTCCCACGCAGCGTGAAATGCCATCTCATTTATCCCACACTTTACAAAGGCGACTGCAAATTCTACCACACGCCAAACACCCTGTACCGCAAGGTATGGGAATGCGATTGAAACACTGACATTCTCACGGTTCCCCACCCAGCATCGCAGCAGTGGAAGATCCAGCTCACCAGCCACAACCCTCATGACCAGTGTCAGCTGTTGAATGAGTAATGAAGGCTGCCAGGTAACATGGTTTCCCGGACTGAGGAGGTCACCGGCAAGCAAGACATCCAAAAAACTTCGTCTGTTCTCAATAAAGTTCAATCATCATCTTCATCCTATAGAAACGGTTTCAAAGAAATGTTTTAACCTGTTTTTATCTTCTCTGACTGCGACCTGCCCACTGCCCACTGTCTGCCCACTGTTTGTCGTGCGCCTCTCAATTGAAAGTGATCCTCATCCCTTGTTGTAGGTATACATTTACCATAGTAAAGAAATAACAAATTTAGTAAACTAAACAGGTGCGGGTGGTTAAGGAATGCAACATGCTGTGAATAGCTGCAGAAAGTCTGCCCTTGCACAGGGATCAGGCATTAAGATGGTTCCGCATGCAAGTATGCAAGTAGATGGAAGGAGGAAGTAGAGGAGGAAAGCCGCCGCATGAAGCCGCTAGTATGCTTAAGTACTGGCGCTTTAGGGTGTTACCTACGAAATATACCGTTGCAGCAACCTGTGCTTAGTACCGTGTCTAATGCCAGCTGTAATATCAGCGATAAAGTGCGCACTAATTATCATTATTTCCTGAAAAAGAAAGATGACAACGACATTGAAAATATTCGGGCTGTGCTTTAAATGTTATGTTAGGAGTGTTAAAAAGACTACAATTGTAAAGTATTATTCCTTTATAGTAGAGATTCTTGCGATTCCGTCAATTCAAAAGAGCACACCACAATCTGCAGATGAAATGTGCTGATAATTGAAAGCTGCATGTGACAACCTTGTCTGTTATTCTGTTTTATCTAAGACGAAAATTCGTGCTGTTACACTTTAATTATACTCGTACTTACAAGATTATAAAATCGACTTCACTGGAGAAGTTTTTTCAAAGCCGCAAGTTGCACAACTAAAACAATAGGCATAGCTTACTGGCAGAAAGCAAACTCAGATGTGCTGCCATCTGGGACAAGAAGTTTGCCGTCATGTGTGCAGCAGCTACCATTATTGGTTGGAACATTTCTTAATTTTATAATTTCGTCGTTATTGAAAACAACGATATCGCCAGGAGCAGTATGTTTTCACATCACTATTTTCTCAAGAACGCCTTCGCTGTGATGCACAAAGCGTTGTCTTTGACTACTACAACGCCGCCTGCTGTGGTCTTAGAAATACACGTGTAGGCGCCCCCACTCTTCGACGTCCCGTGATGTGTGAAGCCGTGCGCAAACTGTTACAAACTAATGGTGCACAATTACTTCACAATTAGTGCACAATTATGTGGTTAGATTTGCGGAACTGTCTACTGGTATATTCTTGTTGATTTTGGCTGTTAGATTGTACGACTCATGACTGCATCATTACCGCAAGAGCAGGCGTTCTATTCCCAGTGGCAGTGCCGATGATGGTTCGTAATGTTTCCTTTTACTTCACCACATGAGAAACTATTTTTTAGGAGAGCTGCCTTGTGGCATAGAAGAAGAAAACGAGAAAAAGCTTTATGAAAGCAACACTGTAGGGGAAAATGAGGTGATGACCTATTAAATACAACACATCACCACTACTTCGGCGCAGCCAAAATATGAAAAGGCAGAGCATAACTCAATTTCCAAGCTCTCCGTAAAGTATTGGATCGGGCTCATTGGTGTTCCATCTTGCTGAACAGCGTGAAGCGAAGGAAAGGAAAGCGAAAAAGATGGATTGGATTGGATTGGAGAAACTTTATTTATGCCTGCAGTTGGGCGCTCGCGCGCCCCGACGAGGGCCTACGTCATCCTCGAAGTTGCCGTTACTCGGCGCGGGTCTCCGCTCGCCGTTGCCGGCTCGCTGGGTCCGTGCCTTTCGAGCACCTCGAGGACCTGCTGGACGGCCCAGAGCTGATCGTCTCAGTCCTAGCTCTTTGCGGCTGCCTCGAGCCGCGGTGGGAGTGTTCTTGATTTAGCGTCTTCTGGATATTTAATGCAGTCCCACAAGATGTGCGTGTAGTCTGCGGCCTCCCTCCGGCAGACTCTGCACATATCTGTCGGATATGTCTCGGGGTACATGCGATTCATCAGTTTCGGGCTCGGTAGCGATCCGGTCTGGAGCTGTCTCAGCACTACCGCCTCCGCTCGACTCAGTCTCGGGTGCGGGGGTGGAAGAGTCCTGCGAGCCAAGCGGTAGGCCTTCGCGATTTCATTGTAATCCGTCATGCGGTCCTTAGTTCCGAACCACGTCGGACGGTCTGTCGCCGGGGCGCGGTTGGTTAGCGCTCGCGCCGCGGCGTGTGCCGTGTCATTATGCTTCTCATTGCGCTCCGACGCGTCGCCCGCGTGCGCCGAGAACCACTTGAGTCGTACTTTTCGTTCGTCTAGTTTTACCGCTCGCAGTACGCGCTCAGCCTCCCTGCAGATTTGCCCTTTGGCGAAGTTACGCACCGCCTGTCTTGAGTCAGTCAGCACCGTGTGGCATTCTGCGTCGGCGATGGCCAGGGCGATGGCTACCTCCTCCGCTTGCTCCGCTTCGGTGCTTCTCACGCTCGCTGCCGTCCTCGTGGCGCCGGTTGACGCCTCTATGACGACCGCTGCGAAGGCGTTCCGTTGGTATTCGGCCGCGTCCACGTACCGCGCGTGTTCGTCGTTGGCATGCTGGTCGATGAGAGCCTTGGCCCTCGCCGCTCTTCTTCCCTTGTTCAACTTGGGATTCATGTTCTTCAGTATGGGGTCGATTCTGGTCTGGCGTCGGACCTCTTCGGGGACGGGGAGCTTCATCTCCACCTCGTTCGAGCGTCTTATTCCCAGATCGTCCAGTATCTTCCTCCCGGCTTTGGTCATGGACAGCCGCTCCAGTTGAGAGGTCCGTTGCACTTCGGCTATTTCTTCGAGCGTATTGTGTAGCCCGAGTTGTAACAAGCGGGTCGTGCTTGTGGACTCGAACAGGCCCAGCGCCGTCTTGTACGCTCTTCTGATGAGCACGTTGATCTTGTTTCGTTCGTGTTGCAGCCATCTGTGGTAGGCTGCAACGTACGCGACGTGGCTGATGACGAAAGATTGGACGAGCCTAATAGGCTCTCCTCTCTCATGCCAGCCTTTCGGGAAGTGACTCGCTTGAGGAGTCGAATCGCGTTGGCTGCTTTTGCCTTGAGACGGGTGATGGTTTCGCCGTTCCTTCCGTGCTTTTCGATGACCATGCCTAGGATCCTAATTTTGCCGACCTCGGGGATCACGTTGCCGGATTTGGTCACGATTCTGATTTTTTCGCTTTCGCGTTGTCTGGACTTGCCTCTGCTGTATTTGGTAGGTGGGAGTATGAGAAGCTCCGATTTGCTCGGCGAACATCTCAGTCCGGTGCCTTCCAGCTGGTCTTCTATTGCGTCGACGGCGGCTTGCAGCGCGCCCTCGATGTGGGCGTCGCTGCCACCGGTCGCCCATATCGTGATATCGTCCGCGTAGATGGTGTGCCTGACGTCTTCGATGCGCCCGAGCTTTTCGGCCACTCCGATCATTACCAGGTTGAACAGCATCGGCGAAATGACCCTGCGGTGTTCCGGTGCTCCCGAGCTTCTTCTCTTGCGTCTGTAGGTCGCCTGCTCGTAGCTCGACGGTCCTGTCCGTGAGGAAGTCCTTGATGTAGTTGTAGGATCTTTCCCCCATGTTGAGCTTGGAGACTTGGGACAGAATCGCCGAGTGTTTCACCTTATCGAAGGCGCTCTGCAGGTCGAGCCCTAGGATGGCTTTGTTGTTGCGGGCGCTGCCACCATCATCGATGATTTGGTGTTTGAGCTGCAGCATCGCGTCCTGCGTGCTGAGATGCTGTCTGAAGCCGATCAAAGTGGCCGGGTACAGCCCCTCTCGTTCCAGGTAGTCTTGCCACCTGTTGAGCAGGACGTGCTCCAGCACCTTGCCCACGCAGGACGTGAGCGAGATGGGCCGGAGGTTATCCGTGTCCGGCGGCTTCGCCGGCTTGGGGATCAGGATGGTCTTGGCTGTCTTCCACAGCTTTGGCAGCGCGCCCGCTCTCCAGCACTTGTTGTAGTATTTTGCGAGCTTTTCAATCGAGCCGTCATCGAGGTTCTTGAGCGCCTTGTTCGTGACGAGGTCCGGGCCGGCTGCCGACCGGCTGTTGAGGTCGTGCAGGGCCGCACGTACCTCCTCGACGTCGATGCCACGATCGAGCTTCGCGTTAGGCAGGCCGCTGTACGGCGCATGTTGTTCGGTAGGTGTAGTCGGCAGGTATTTGTCGTTAATGCGCCTGGTGACTTCATCGACGCCGTGTGCTGAGACCGCCCGATGTATTAGCCTGGCGAGTCTGTCCCTTTGGTGCGACTTGGTCTTCGTTTCGTCGAGCAGGTGCCGCAGTAGGTTCCACGTCTTCCCGCTATGCATCTGCCCGTCTGCCGCGTTGCAGATCTCGTTCCACTGTTGCATGCAGAGAGCGCGGCAGTGATCCTCGATCGCTCGGTTCAGGTCCGCCACCTTCTTTCGCAGTCTGCGGTTAAGCCGTTGTTTCTTCCAGCGATTGAGTATCGACTGTTTGGCCTCGATGAGATGCGCAAGCCGGCTGTCTACTTTGTCGATCTCCGCGCCCGTTTCAATCTCTTTGGTCGCGCCGCGTACGCTCTTGGTGATTTCGGCCGTCCACGAGTCGATGTCTTCAATCTCGTCGTCACCGTCGCTCTTCTGGCTTCTGGCATCTCGAAAGGCATCCCAGTCTATCAATCTGTGAGTTTTGACGGTGGTGTCGTTGTGTTCTGGTATGCCGATTTCCACGATGGTGTGGTCGCTGCCTAGGTCGATCCCCGTGTTGCTCCAGGTGATCGCGCCCCGGATGTCGTTCTTGACGAACGTGAGGTCCGGAGTGGTGTCCCGGGACACGGAGTTACGAATTCTCGTCGGATGTGTCGGGTCCGTGATGAGGGTGAAGTCGAGTTCCGTGGCGTCTTGGTACAGGTCGCGGCCCTTTGCTGCGTACTTGTTGTAGCCCCAGGCAGGGTTCATCGCGTTGAAGTCTCCGCACGCGATCAGCGTGTTGCGGCCCGCTGCGGTGCTGGCTCTGTGCAGTAATGTCTTGAATCTCTGTTTTCTCTGAGATGGGTTGCTGTAGACGTTGAGCAGAAATATGCTTCCTTTCCTCTTCTTGCCCGGGATGATTTCGGTGAGTGTGTGCTCGATCTTGTTATTGCTTTGCAACGCATGTTCGACGAACGTGAGTCCCTTCCTGACCAGGGTGCGCAGGCCTCTGCCGTCGGGTGGTCCCTTGTGCACTCTGTAGCCGGGGAGGGACGGTGCGTCGGTTAGTGTTTCTTGTAGTAGTATAACATCTGGCTTGCGCGCGGCATGTACGATGTGCTGTTGGATGACTGCCTTCTTCCTTCCGAAGCCGCGACAGTTCCACTGCCACGCGGTTACACCTGCTGTTGCTGGTGTTGCGTTGGCGGCCATGATTGCGTTGGCGTGTACGGGGCTCCCTGGTTGGGTGGATGATGCGCGAAGAGGGGCGCAAACATCGGGTGGCCTACCATCGGCTGTAGGGTCCTTTCGATGTAGGCGAATCTGTTCGTGTTATCGGCTTGGTAGGTCTCCATTGTTTGTTTCAGTGCTGTCACTGCTGCGATGTTTGTCGTGATTAGCCGTTCAAGTTTGCTGAATGTCGCTTCGAATTTCGCTTCGAGGCTTTCGATGCGATCGTTTTCTGTTTGCGTGCGCGTGGCCTCGATGGCTCGCTTCTTCGGTGCCGGTTCCTCTATGGCTTTCTTCAGGATGTTCGTTGTCGTTTTCTCGGCCTTGCTTGTGCTTGGCGTGGGTCTCTGTAGAGGCTCGTCGTTGCCTAGCAGCAACTGACGAATCTCGGCGATCTCTTTCGTGAGGTTGTTGATGGTCGCTCGCAACGCCGCGTTTTCTTGTCTTAGGAGCTCATTTGCCTCCCGGACCTTATTAATATCTTCTTTCTTCGTGGTTTCGGTGATTTTCTGCGCGTTCCTTATGTTGTTTCCTTTCGCTGCGTCGACCCAGCTCACTTGCTCACGTGATGGTGACGTTTTCCTGCTGAGGCTTCTCTTGCAACAACTGCTGTCTCTGGATTTGGGCGCGTGGTTTTCCGATGGGGTCCTCGACTTTCGCGCAGCTGGCGGCTTGTCGAGTGGCGGGAAATCGCTCTCCGACAGCAGCTGGCGTTCGGCCTGTCGGCGCTCCCATTGTCGCTTGCGTACTACGTAGGGGACCTTGTATTTCGCCTTGCACGTTCGGTCTCCGGTCGGGTGTTCGCCTCCGTACAACTGACATTTTGGGGTACAGCGATGGTCTTCTGTAGGGTTCGCGAGTCCGCAGGCCAGGCACGTCTTGATTGTGGGGGTCGGGCAAACGTCCTTGCGGTGTCCCACTCGGCCGCACTGCTGGCAGACGTCGATCTGTTTCTTGTAGAGGCGGCACGTTATCAGGGTGACTCTGTATCGGACAAAGTATCGGAAAAAGAGGGTCGAAGGCAAGCTGTTAACTGATGTCGCAATGAAACTATATTACTCGTAACAGGCGGCCTCGTTGATACATGAGATAGCCAACCATACTGAGGTTTTGTAGGTCAAAACACAATAATTACTGTAGCATAATTTTATCGGACACAAGCAATGCTTCCGCTTTTCACACGTATATAACCATAGGTAAAAGCTTGGCGCTAGGAGATCATTGGAGAGGGGGACAACCTTGCAACGCGAAGCGTTGTCAGCCTCCAGATTACAGTCCTTCAGATGAGGTGTCGGCTGCGCGCTATGGATTTATTGCGTCCACGGTAGGTATCTCCCTCCCTTATTCTAAGCATTTTCTTTTGAGCTATCAACAAAATTGCTTGAAACACCAAAAATTTATTCTGACATGCCCAACCTAGCAGGGCCAGAAAGATTTAGGGAAATACGCAAACATAGGCGTAAAGATGGCTGCGGAAACCATCATAGGAGATTGTGAAAGTGTAAGCGCAGAGTTTATGAGATCTGCAGAAATAAAAAGGGCATGCTATCAATCGTACCAAACTACTTATACAGCTGAGTTGATTAACGCCGTTGGTTGAGGGCGGCACAAAATATTGTCGACAAGTTTATGTACGCGGCACGACATGCTGAAGAAGACAAAGCTGGTATTACGACGGTGGAAGGAAGTCGACGACAGCAGCATGACAAAGATGGCGACATCGCCATAATGATGGCAGTGAGATGCCGGCAGCATGACTGAGGCAGCATAACAACAAAGTTATCCCGATGGTGCGACGACGACAACAGCGTAACAGAAACGACATGAAGACCACGGAATGACCAGAGCATGACGAATATATTACGACGACAGTCGTACATCCGCGGTTTTTCCCCCACTTCTTTACACCATGGAGGTCAAATTACTCCATCGACCATTCGATTTGAAATTGTCCACACACTCACGCACTGCAAGAGTTGTTTACATTTGGACTAAACGAAGCTGTGATGAGTGGGTAAAACGAAACCTCCTTGCTCGCTACCGACCACCGCATGTAAACCTTCGGACACTACAAGACACCCGAGCGAAAGCATGTGCGTCTGCAAGGGAAAGTAGGGAAAACACAGGGAAGGAGAGAGATGGAAATTCAAGACGATGAGAAAAACGAGAACAAGGTAAAAGTGGTAGCTTCAAGAAAGGTGCGCGTTAGAATCGTGCAAATACCGTTTGTCCTGTAGCGGAAAAATCTTTGACGAATAGCCGTGTCCACTGTTGGTTTCTCCGATGCCATTTTATGGAAGTTGGCAAAATCATACCGACATATATATAGAAACAGCAGTAAGGGTACTTTTGTAGTTGAATATAGTCAGCGTAGAATTTGAACAACTGGCAAGCCCTAGTGAAAGGAAACGACCGCTAAGATTTTCTGGTCGGTAAACTAAAAATTTGTATTTCTGTAAATATTAATCTTTATCTAGAAAGTCTAGAAAAGCCAACACGCCTTTTTTTTTCGGTTACTGGTTACCGGTTCCCAGTATCCAATATAAATATTCAGTACAATCTACAAATTGTGCACGCTGGATGAATATTCACAGATTAGTATTAGAAATTAAGATTAATATTTGCAGAAACATATTTTTTTATAGTTTACCGCAACCGACGAGAAAATGTTAGCGATAATTTTCTTTTACTATGGCCTGAAAGTTGCTAAAATTCTGCGCTGATTATGTACAACTACAAAAGGACCGTTACCCATGTTTTTATATGCAAGTCGGTACCGTATTTCCAATGTCCACAAAATGGCATTGAAGAAATCAGCAGCGGCCACAGTTGTTAGTCGCAGGTCTTTCCTTTAGAGGACATTGTTCTTTCAGTCCGTACACTGTGTACCCAGAGAGGGACACTATATATTCGCGTTGTATTCATTGTTTATCATTTCGTGTTATTTAAGTTACGTTCCTATGACCGCAAGCAGTGCTCAATGTTGAATTATGCACACCTGACTGCTATTCAGCTGAGTGTCGTCGTCCCACATCCGAACATAACGCAGGCCGTGAAGGTCAACGCCATCCTGTTAAAGCTGCTTTAGAAGAGCAAGTTATAAGCCATAAACTGTGAATCCTTTTTCTTCTTTATGTAGCAAACTTTGACTAATGCTTGAACCATGATCGTCCCATACTAATTGCCAGACTAATCGATAGCTTTTCTATATCAAGGCAGCGAAGGGAGGATGGCAACCGCTGTAGTGTGTCGTGGGCTCGGATTCGTGCGTGTGTGTCATTTCGGCATTTCTCGTTATGCATGGCTGGCTCATTGCGGCAAGGGGTTCAGTTGTGAGGTATTCGCCGCATTGCTCAATACGATGATCCCGGACTCCCAGTTCCATCCTCTCGCGAGTCCACGAGGGACTCTCGATATCAGTTTCGCAAGGAACGAAGCCTGCGTGGCACAGATAAGCGACTCTTTAGCCTGGGAGATGCATGCCGATGTGGAAATAGAGTTCCCCGTGTGTACTTTTTCCAGAAGTTCTAAGCCTATACGGCCATCTCGTTCCCCGGTAAATACGTGCCACTGTGAACAAACGAGTTAATACAATGCCACGGAGGACAGAGGCCACTGCCCTCGCACTATTCGAGAGTACAGTACACCCTTCATACACTCAAGAGCGACTTCTCGGACCGATTAACAAAATATCCAGTCTTACCGCAAGGCTGCAGTCGCTTTCTATCTTTCCTGTCGTCGCGTCTTTTTGAAGCTGATTAGCACTGAACTCATACCCGAGCCATAAGAGCCATTAGTCTTACGTAACGCGGTGTCCAGCAAGCGCACTCGCGAGAAAACCTCTGTTCCCGGCCCCCATATTTCTTTTCCCTTCTTGCACTCCCCCCCCCCCCCCCCGCCCCACTTCAAACCACTAACAACATCAATGTTGTTGCTAAACCAGTCCTGATCACGTTGGGCTGAGCTATACACTGGAAAGAAATACAACGAAGGTAACAAGGACGCAGACGGACGTAGCGCTCTTCGTAGTTTGCACTTCATCCATGTGCGTCCTGGTTGCCTCCTTTGTATCTTTTTATTTTTTGCCAGTGTAAACTTCAGTGCGACGCAAACATGAACGTGCTTTAACTAGCCCCTTTCATGGCTTTACTCAAGGTCAACCACTGTTACTATTCTTTTCTTCGCAGGCTACCGTTTAGTGAACTCGATTTTGTAACAACAATGCATTTTGTTCGCCAATGACAATTCAAAGCGCCGTAAATAAAGCCGCATTATTGCGCAACCATGCGCGCCAAGCCCTGTCTAGCACGGCGAGATCGAACGCCAGTTGAATGTTCAAGGTGCGTTAGGTCCGCGTGAACGAGCCTGAACACGACCAGTCGCGGGCCGCGGTGAAAACTTCATTAGCCGCTGATAGGCTTTGCGTTCGAGGGAACCGGCTTCGGTGTGCCTGCGGACACGTTGCGGCGGTCTGTCTGTTGCCCGCTTTCATGCAGCTCCTGGCGAGTGACGCAATCCTTGCCTACAGAAAAGGTCCGGCTAAAAGCGTCGCCAGAGAACGCCCAAGGCGGTTTCTGCAAAACAAAGCGTGCTCGCTTCGCGCCATTAAACCAACGAACATGTAATTCTATTCAACTTTGATTTACGTTCAGAAACGGCCGAGTGTCAAAATGTGTGCTTTAGCACACACTTTATTGTGACCAATAAACTCATATGGCAAATCAGGTCTGCGAAAGTGCATAAGTTGGAGGAATTATCACGAAAGAGAAAATTTTCATCCACCCGAAAGTAGCGTGAAACTTACTTCCCCAGCTGCGTGGTACTTACGGGTGGACGACAATTTTCACTTTCAATAAACTAATAAACATGATCTGAGATTGTAGCGCGAAGGGACACGGACACAGACTAGAAGCGGACAGGACGAGCGCTAACTCTCAACTAAAATTTTATTGAAACGAAGAACATATATATATATATATATATATATATATATATATATATATATATATATATATCTGATTGCAGAAAACCACAGCATAAGAGCATGACAAGGCATTAAGACATCAGTTAAACATGTCGTTAACTGATATCTTCATACCTTGGCATGTTCTTATGCTGCGGTTTTTTTGCAATCACCTATATATATATATATATATATATATATATATATATATAATGTGTGTGTGTGTGTGTGTGTGTGTGTGTGTGTGTGTGTGTGTGTGTGTGTGTGTGTGTGTTTGTGTGTGTGTGTTCTTCGTTTCAATAAAACTTTAGTTGAGAGTTAGCCCTCGTCTTCTCTGCTTCTAGTCTGTGTCCGTGTCCCTTCGCGATACAATCTAAGGTCATGTTGCCATAACAACTCGCCCAACTTGCTGTCCTTTTGCAAATTAATAAACGTTCTGCACACTTTTGCCTTGCCTAACCCACTCATCCGGAGAAAGACAGCCGCCTCTTCTGATTCCCCTGCTTAAGTTTGAAACGGCAAAGCACCTTCTTTATTACAATAACTTCTTCATTCGCACATGCTGCATTATAAACATAATAACTTAAAATTAAAAGTCTACTGTTTTGGTCAAGAAGGCAATATTAAGGACACATGCTTAATGTAAATTAATCGCTCCTTTTCCTTGTTCTTCGACAGTTGATTCAGAACGTCTACTGCCTGATGCACTTTGACACAGAAAAGCGAGACCTCGGTTGTACTCAGAATCCTGGCTGAAAGAGAAAAAAGAAAACTCAAAGGAATCACGTTGAACACGTAGCTGCACTAGCTCAACCGCAATATTTTATGACCAAGCGACGTTATTGATTTATTGACTGCGAAGCAACTAATTGCACTAGGGGAAATCTGTTTCCTGGCTTCGCATAGATAAAAAGCTACGTGGAATACACTAAATGGTTGTGCGCTTGGGAATTATGAAACTATTCATAGCGACGGAAGAATAAACTTAGCCCAAACTTGAGATTCGTACACCTTCAAAGTGCTATGTAGCTGAAGCAATGGACCACTACATACCTTTTTTTAGTGTTAAAGCAAGCTCGCAAATAAGCAGCTGCCTTGGAAAGAGCTTGATAATAAATAGCGATAGATACAACAGATCATAGTATTCTAGTTTGAAAAAGCAGAAGTTCGAACAAGTCAAGTAAACTAAGGAAAGGTCTTCGTGTTAACAGCTAAAGCCGCTGCAAGCATATGCAGTCTTGACATTAACTTCACATTCACCAACGTACAGTTTTCGAAAAAAAAAAAGATTAAAAGAGGAACTGTGACTAGCGAAGCTCTATATCTATGCTAGTGAACAAATAATATTAACGCTTTTACAGAAAAATAACTACATTTTCTTATTCTAACACGTAACAGATAACATATTCCTACAGTATGAAGGACCCACGCAATACAATAAAATAAGACAGTTGTTACTGCCAGAGCTGACGTTAGCATGAACCGAGTAGGCGTGGTCCTCCCTGGTGTCGCCTTCATAAACATCGCTTATATTATTACAGTGAACGTAATGAAGCAGAAAGAATAATACATAGAATATTTCAATCGTTTTGTCTTAGATCGGCCGTCTTCCTTCTTTTTTTCTCATTCCTCGTATCCTTGTTTACTATGAACTAAACGAAGATAAAAGAGGAAGCAAGTGAGCAATCAAAGCATAAAGAGCTTCATAGGGTGTACGACAGTACGATGCTTTTATTTGTGACTTATTCGGTTACGCAAACCGACCGAAGAACTGGCGAAACTCTCACTCGCGGTATTCTTCATCCTCTTTGTTTGTTTGTTTTTTGCCTGCTGCCCTCCTTCTTCTTCCAGTTTTAGTTTTTAGTTTGTCTTCCCCTTTACGGAGGACATTGAAGTTGGAGTGAGGTCTAACTGTGCGCGAATTTATATCAACAATAACTAAAAAAGCACCATGAGAGTAACTGAAGTGTGAAATCATTGATGGGTAAAACACAACTGGTCGCGCGGAGAGATGAAAGCAAGGTTGCCGGCGAAGCGGGGACAGTAGCGACTAAGCCAGAAAAATTGTATGGCGCGCACTTTGACTTAAGGGCGTGCAGGTCGACGTCCCAAGTTTTATAGTCGAGGCGTTTAAGTGGTTATGAAACACTATGAATAGAAAAACAAAGTCAACACGCCATATAATAGCAAGGCCATCAGCGGACGATGAAAACGAATTGATTTAACTAACGCTACTGTATTCATATACCACCGTGGTAAACACCACATTGTAGAACAACTTATCACCCTTCTCAATTTTGAGGGTGCAAAATATCTTACAGTGTGCCTCGAGAATGATTCGAATTTAATATCCCGTTTTTTCAACAAGACGTCAAATTTGCGTTTACACAAATTCAAGCACAACACCAGAGATAATTATACGTCATAATTTTAAGCGCCATAGAAATATCACTATTGGACAGCCCCCACAAATGCATACAATTGTAAAACTGGGCGAAATAAAACTGGTTCACGCGGCACCATGATTGCATGTGAGAATGTCTACCTACACTTATACCGAAATTCACGTTGCGTGGTTGTGTATTTTTCAGCAGTTATTCGGTAGCTCAGAACCTTCATGGCGCGATAAAATATAAATAAAAGTGTGCCACTTCTTCTGTTGGCTCAGTGCTGAAGTTTTCCAGAACATGTGTAGTTTGCAAAAAAGAACTATGGCACTCTAATGTATTCTTCTTTCTCGATTTCCTATCTCGTAACAGGTCATACATGCGCCGGTGCGAGCGACTTCACATTTTTAAATTTGTGTTATAATTTGCATTTCGAACCTCTGGCGTCTGGTCGCTTCAGTGATTTGCAATCTGTAGTCTTGAAATTCAGATATCCAGATACCTCGGTCTTTTTCCGTATTTCTTCTTCTGAGAAAAGAAAAGCAGTGAAAGACGTCTTTGTTTTGTAAAAATTTCTTGTTTACTTTCGAGCGTTTACAAAAATATTCATACCAGAAAGAACCGACAATGCAAGATTACGTCTGACCAAATGTCAAGCTAACGTCAGAGCACCACATTGTCAACTGAATATTGCAAATGCTAATTATCAGAGGTAATTGTATAGGGATTTAATATCGTCACGGGCTTCTTTACAGCAGGGTTAAACAGATATATATCAGCAGATATCTTTTCACAAACCGCACTGTCGAACTAGCCTTGTAATGAATTCATTTATTCATTTAACTGGAAATGACAGGAGCCATCGCCCTGCCTTCATCGCTGCCATCACCAAAGTCATCAAATTTAAGGAAACAGCCACCGATATTGTATGCCTCCTCCCCCTTCTCTGTAGTACCTATGGCCCTGAGAGTATTAAAAATAAATAAATAAATAAATAAATAAATAAACCACGATGGTTCTAAATTATAAAACTTGATGCCTCTATAGTTCCTTTGAAAGAAAAGTGTTCAACCGTTCCATTCTACTGGTACAGTATATGGGGCAGAAACTTTGCTTACACTCAAAGAAGCTTCAGTGCAAGTTGAGGACCTCGCAACAAACGATGGAATGAGAAAATGTAGGTGTAGGGTTGAGAAACCGGTATACTGCGATGCGGATTAAAGAGGAAACAAGGAGTGGTCGATATTCTAGCTGACAGTAAGAGAAATAGGTTTTGTTGAGCGGGCCATCTAATGCATAGGGCAGATAGCCGGTGATCCTTTATAGTTACAGAATGGGTAGCACGAAAAAAAAAAACACAGTCAGGGAGCGAGAGGAATTAGGTGGCGGAATAACATTAGAAAATTTGCACCCATAAGATGGCAGCTGGCACAACACATGGGTGACTGAAGATCACTGCAACAGGATTTGGTGCAGCAGTGTAGATAAATAGGCTGGCGATCATGACCATGAGGCTGGTGATCATGACTTGGTCGAACTGAAAGACCCAGTTGTCAGTTAATGGAGAGCCTGATTTTCAGCCTAAAGTGTATATATAGGTTGTGGCATTTGATGGGATTCGTTTAAGAGTAGACGCAATGAAATAAAGATAGAATAGCCTGGAGTGAATGTCCTTACACGCTTTTTTTTGTAGCATGCGTTTTATGTCATCACTCCAAGTCAGATAATATAGGTTTTCATAATTGCCGAAGGAGCCAGCTCAGGCACATTCACATGAACCAAGTCACGTGTCTCTCGCATCTGTCACATTTGTTTACGTAGCGAACAAAACTTTAAAAGCAGCGATCAGGTTTCTTCACTACGGGACATTGATAATAAAGGGTGTCACAGCTAACGCTAGCCAAGCTGTTGAAAATGTATGAGAGAGGATTCTGAGGCCTATGGTATTCAATCGTCTGTCGTCTTCTGTAAGCAGAATAATTTTTTGTGCGCTGATCTCCTATTTAATTACGGAAGACTCCTATATATTTAAATTCGTTTTAACTAGGAGGGCGACTTTTGATGGGAAAGCCATCGATCCGTCCTAAAACAACCTTCTGAAGCCTTTTCCGGGTGCTATGGCCTGCGTAAGCATTGTTTCCACGCTTTAGTTGTACCGCGCGAAATACAAGAAGTGCCGAGCAATTACGCCTCCGTATGCAGTGACTGACGCCCATTGGCCCTAACTATTATCTGAAGGAACTACCTCCGCTCATTATTTGACTCGGCAGCAGCTAAGCTGATAACTAAGCTACGCTCTTCACATAGAACACGTGAAGCTTGCCTGGAACCACCTGGGAGCTTGCCGCTTCCAGGTGGTTGCCGAATCAAACAATGAATGGAGTTTGTTTCGTCTAATTTATTTCGAGACGACTGATTTCCCTGCGCTTGGGAACATCAGTCGCGCTGCACTTTTCGCATTCTGCGCGCTACCAATAGAGCATGGAAACAATAATTAGGCAGGACATAACGTGTTGAAAACGACTTGATATGTATTGCGGCGCAGTAAAAGCTTTCTTTATCAAGAGACATGCGCTTAAAGAAAATGTTAGGCAGTTGTTTAACAACATTTTCAAGTTAGCCAATTATCTAGATGGTGGAAGAAGACTGATAACCAATATAAACAGATCTCATAGTTTTATATTGTGCCAGTTTTCTTCAACAGTTTGGCTAACTTGAGTTGGAACACCCTGTATGCAAACATTACATCTTTTGCAGTCACCAGAGCTAACGAAGCCCAAAGATTTTATGATTTACTTCACACACCATGTCACGTGATACAACAGCATTGTTTAGTTTTTGGCATACATAATGTCTAACTAGAACAGCTATACCGGCACGAACCCACAGCATCACTCACGCAATCCTAGAGCACGCCATCTAACTGGCAAATAAAAGGAGTTATAGAGAACTTAATACACGAGTATCGATGGCTGCATAATTACAGCTGTTAATCAGTCCTAACCTATGTCACGCAACCCACACCTAGAAACGTTATGTAAAATTCTCGAGACATGGAAAAGCTATCGGAGACTCATTTGTTCTACAATGCCACATAAGCTTATAAACAGCTGACATCAGAAAAGTTGTCGTATGCTGTGTCGCACTTTGCCACTTTGTAAACGCTCTAAACACTCGAGTTAGGTTGAATGGGTGTGACTTGGCGCATTCAGTTTCTTCTCGGTCTTTGTCTTATTCTCCGAAAAAAAATAACACGGCATGAGAGCGCCAACTTGGCAGGTTCAATAGAACTACAGAAGAAAGAAAACAAATAAAATGTTATTTCTTCGTAGGGAAGAAAGAATCAGATGTATAACGCGATCACAGAAGAAAGCTTGCAAGGGAAGGAGCGAAAGCGCGGGTTTACAATTCTTCTTCAAAGCCTGAAGAGAAGCGGAGAAGAGTGCCGGAAGAACAACAGCACAAAGTGCTTTAAAGCCACGCCGAACCGTTTCCTCCGAGTACGTTCCACTTTCGTCCTATTGGCCGAGCGGGTGCAATGTCATCATCATCAGAATATTTCTTTTCCTTTCAGTGGACATAAAAATAGGCTGATGATAATGATTATGATGACATTGCACCCGTTCTGGCGACTGGATGAAAGTGGCGCGTTCTCCTTTCGGGCCAACTCGAGTTTGAGTGGCATTGATTCATTGCTGGTCGTTTTAGGAACAGTTGGATTCGCACTTTTTGACGTGTTTGGTTTGTCGAATATTTTATTCTCTGCTGTGACGCTCATTCCAGAAATCTTGTTTTGCCTTGATGCCACGCGATTAGGTGTGTGCAGAGGAGTACTGACGCATTACAGTGCAGAGAGCAGCGTTCAGAGATAGTGACCCGAGTATTTTCATAATATGATACTTTTAATTACGAGTTATGGTTATTTTTACCTTGATGCGGATGCGAGAATAACGTATTCAGTAAACCATGAATAAAAAAGTAGTCAAAACATTTCAAGTTTATTGATGAATATTATTCATAGCTGAAGTGTACTTCAAAAGAATTTTAATATAACCCACATAGCAGTAAACATAAAGGGGTAAAATTCAAGAGTTAGAATAAAGTCAATAAAGGTTATCTATGGAGAACCATAAGAAAGTGCTCAACTATTACTAGGACTACTACAGTGTGAGTTCAAGATTTTCAGTGGTCTATTGTTTTCTAAGCAGACCCTCAATGTGACTTACCAGCCGGTAGGTCACATGGTGTTTCTGATCGTTCTCTTTTCAAATACTGAGCGGTGGCGTAGCTCTGCCCGGCGTTTTTCAGGTCATCACACGCAACCTTGAACGCTTCCATTGGAGAGACGGTGTTATAAAACGTAGCATAGAGACCACCGCTACATTTAGCTTGTCGACAATCCGGACGCTTATGGTGTTCATGCATAACGCGTTGACGGCCCGGTAGTGTGTCCTTGGAATATGGATCAATGGAAGGGAATGATCAGTTTTTTCTTTTTTGCATCTTCAACTGTTACATCATTCTACACATGTATATTCCATGCTGCATTCATTATTACTACATACGCTTTAAAAAGGCGTACGCTCTGTAGTGTGAACCACGAAGTATTAATGTAGCAGTGAAATCCACCGGTTGGCTGGTTTCTCATTCGCTTTCTCACGGACTGAAAAGGATTGCAGCATAAATATTCATTTATTTAGTGTACGGGGTGATCCATATTGAATTTTTTCTGGAATATACAAAAATCATCTGTAGCAGATAGAATAACTCTTTTCCTTTAGCTGGATTATGCGAAGAAGCGGTCATTACTAGCACGTGAAATCGAAACACACATTCATTAAATTAAATTATGGGGTTTTACGTGCCAAAACCACTTTCTGATTATGAGGCACGCCGTAGTGGAGGACTCCGGAAATTTCGACAACCTGGGGTTCTTTAACGTGCACCTGAATCTAAGCACACGGGTGTTTTCGCATTTCGCCCCCATCGAAATGTGGCCGTCGTGGCCGGGATTCGATCCCGCGACCTCGTGCTCAGCAGCCCAACACCATAGCCACTGAGCAACCACGGCGGGTGCCGCTGTGTTAACGAGCGCCTTAGAGAACATGAACGATCCATACCAACAGGCACAGGTTCCCATTTGGCTCAGCATTGTAAAACATGCAAGTGCAAACCAATGTTTCGTGATACCACGATTTTGAAAAAGAGCCGTGACACCACCGCCTGAGAGTTATCGGAAGCTTTTTTCATTCACTCATTGGGGTCACAGTGCATTAGTGTGCCTTCCTTAACCTTGTACAGCGCTAAATTTGGTTTTTTGGATTCTGTCGCATGAGTGCGCTCTTGGGATCGGATGTTGGTGGCTCCACCACTTGGTGCTCACTGCGCATGTTCCTCTAGTTTGAGCGGTCTATAAAGGAGTGACGCAATAAAATGATGTCAGTTGAGAGTAGCGCATTGTCCTGGTCGTCTTTCTTGTGTCTGTTGTTTTGCGCTAAACAAAGTAGGCATGAGGAAGATCGTATGTTGAATTTACAGTGATGACGATGGACGACCGCGACGGCATCCCCAAGACGGTATCGCAACGCATGCATGACGACGTTTGTAGGACGACGATGGCATCTAAGGGCATGAGGACAATCGCATGATGACCAGTGTATTGCGACAATGGCGTGACAATGGCTCTATCACGAAATCTCTAAGATGATAATGGCGTCTCGACGACGGCACGAAGAAAACCAGGTGACGAGGCTGGCGTTACGTTCATGGCACGACTTTGAAGGCATAACAACGGCGCTCTGAGAATAAGGGCATAATAGTGACTGTCTGACGTGGTCGACATCACATGTGCAACATAATCACGAATAAATAACGACAGCATGATTACAATTGAATGACGTTGTGACGACGACGGCATGACGACAATGCGATGACGTTGCTCAAATGTTGACAATGATAAACGTGCCGCGTGGCTACGATGGCGTGACCACTACTGAGTGACGACGATGGCGTGATGGCGAGGCCATGCGATAGTCAGATGACATTGTTGGAATGACAACAACGCAACGACCACAACGGCATCGCGACCCCGAACAACTGAGTCAGAGTAGAAGGTGTAACGACAGCAGCATGACGAGAGCCAGATCACTTACTTGTAGTGATGATGATTGAGTGATCACAACGACATCATTGTGGTGGTCTGAACAGAAATGCATGACGACGATGACACGACTAGTGCCATATGAGAAAGCTGGAAAGACAATGTAACCGCCACAACGGCATCATGAGCACGAGTCTACTAGACAATTTTAGCCACTTGGTTGGTGTATAAGGCGTGAGGACGACGGCATGACGAGAGCAAGATCGCGAAGCTGGAACGACATCAGTGGAACGACTACCTATGGCATGCCGGCCAGGTGCACATACATTGTGGCCCATGCAGGTAGACTACTTGGGCCTCTGGGTCAGCGGAAGACCCGACACCCGACCGACCGACAGACGGGCGGACGGACGGACGGACTCAAAACGGCTAAAGTAGGCAAAGAATACTATTCGCATTAAAAGTAAGTAGAACAGCAGTGCATTTTACGGTTAGTTTGATGGCGCATGTCTCCAAACTGGACTGGCATGGTGCTCTTTGGCCATAACTGACCCTTGCACCATTACAACAACATTCATTCATTCATTCATTTCTCCAAACCGGTGTCGTTCTCGAAATTCATTCCAATACGCCTCACAAACTCACCGGCTAGAATTCGTTTATTGTAGTATGTACTGTAAAGTAAATAACTAAGAAGAATCATAATTATCTATAATTAATCCAATATGTTCAATAAAGCTTGTTGTTGGGCGAGGTGGTTCATACTGCGAGGAAATGACTGTACTGTGGAAAATTCAACACAGGTAAGTAGTAAGTGACACGGAGAAGCCCTTGTCTACATCTCTTACTGCGTCCTCGTGTTGAATTTTGCGCAATACATTTATTTTATCGCCACTGAATATGTGATTTGATTTCTCATGCAAGTAATTTCCGCCTCTGAAAAATTCAGTTACATGCAAAAGGCGGTATCTTAAAAAAATTCCAGAAGATTTTAGAAATGATCACCCTACATACGAATGCCCCTCTTGCACCTCCTGCGATATTCTTTTGGCTCTCTTAACTCTATTTTTTTGCTCACACCCACATTTCTTTCATTATAGGATAACAAATGGGACTTCATATCATGCTCTTAGCAAATCCTGAAACTTTGCAAATACCTCGCCACCATTTACCTCTCGGCGCTCTGTGTTTTACATGCATATTACCCTAGAGTGTGCTCGTGTCTGACTCCTCTCAGCAGTTGCTTTTCCTCCGAGATTGCAACTGCTGCCAGTCTTCTGCCCTCGTATGTGTAATGCGTATTTGTTCTCGCATTATCACCCCACTTTGTATTGTAGTTTATTGTGCCAGTCTTACGGGACTGCTTCTCTTAACAGGGTACCTAGAGGAAGAGGCCAAGTGCTACAGATCATTTCCCGCCTCATCAGAGCATCAAGCGTTGGCTCATTGCCATCCTCTTGTCTCGCTTTCGCCTTGCCTCTGGTTGTGTACTTTTGAACGTTATCCCTTTAGTCTTGAAAGCGTCATAAGAACAGAATGTAGCCGAAGCGTCAGCAGCCCGTAGCACTGTCGCTGAGTCACCAAATTCCAGCGCCTCGGTTGCGTGTGTTGATTAAATATACGCGTCAAGAGCTTCCGGCTACTCCTGTATCTGTCTTTTGTCATTGGCTATTCGTTGCTCTCTGCAAAGAAAACGTAAGTCGCGTTCGGTAAACTATGAGTAGTATGTTGTGATGGAACCAACAAAAATATCTGTGCGACAAAAATGAGTCATTCTTGCTGTGTTTTGCCCGAGGGCGTTGTGAGATCGTCGCACTATAACTTGCATAAAAAAACACAGATTAGAGTTTCTGCGCACTGAAACCAGAAGGATTTCGTCCTGTAGTCGATGGCTTTTACTTTGTAGCTGAGGTGCTTCTCATGACTCCTTTTCGCGTCTCTTAGATTTATTGTCTGAAAACCAGAACGGCAGCAAAACTGAAATGCAGGAAGAACTAGAAAGTCCTAATATAATTTTTTTTATTACATTTTCACCTGCGTGGAATCATTACGGAATGACTACAAATTTCGCATATCTTCCTTTGCTAGATATTCTCAGAGGCTTTCTTTTTTGTCGTAATCAGGTACATAGCTAAAATTATGGCGATTCACCATAAGCAACATAACCTTTTGTATTTGGATGTGTTTTGAGGACATGCAGCGTACTCGTTTAACAATATAGTGACTTTGCAGGAGCCCATTTTCACGCTTCACTGCCGCTGGCAGTCTTGTGGCAGCAATGACTAGGAGGTTGCAGTCTTATGCTAAGGTCTAGTTTCAAAAGCTACCATAAATGATCGAGTAAGAACTGCTGGGCATTCGTTCCACGTTCTCAAAGCCGCTACGTGCGAGAGCGCGCCCTTGACAAGTGCGGTGAACACATAAGAACTTTGTTGGCGCAATCGGTGTCTTCACAACGTTCCGTGTGGGTTTGTATCACCAGGAGGACGCTTACAACGCGACAGTGGCAAGCCAAGCTATTGACAGGCCGCGTGCAAATCGCGATTTTTGAAGCAATTATGAACTTCTGAGCAAGACAGACAGCTACAGGTGTTAGCTCGAGGAGAATAAGACTGCTCAGTCACTCCTGCCTTTGCAGCATGAAAAGCGCATCGATAATTGTAGTTAAACAACTATTTATGCCACAAGTAAAGTTTCACCCAGAAAAGGGCTGTTTTAATGACGGTAATACCGTGAATACTAGTCTTTTTCTTCTTGCCTTTTATGTCTATCACTTTGTCTAACTTTTTCTACAAATCGTAAGCTTTTAAACATGGCATGTCCTGTGTATTTTTTCCAGTTCTTGAAAAATCGTGCCTAAATTTATTTCTGAAATGCGATTTCGTTCAAATATGCGTTGCAGAAGACATGTGCAATCCATGTGGGCATTTTGCATTGTCACTATCACGAAAATACGTTTTTATATCGATGGGTAGCTAGACTTTAGGAAGTAATACATTCTTTGAAACCGAGAAATATTGTTCAGTTTTATTTCACTCTATACATGCCAGCTACAATGTCGCCAGTGGTGAACCTCTCATTTAGCGCATCGCAATTTTTCACCAGAACTTGTTAGTCTAGTTGGCACTTTCTGTGAAACCTAATGACCACTAAGATAACGCACACAAATTACGGACACGAAAAAAATGATGGCCGCATGGGTGACATTTCCGACTGATTTATTTCTAGTATAGATACATGAATACAAACGTGGTTGCATGAGCAGAAGGCATCAAGTGGCACGTGATGGGACAACTTGCCTTCAAAAAACTTAATCTCGGAGCTTTAAACAGCCGGATTGACGTATCACCTATACATGCGCTGTCTAATATTTCTTATGTTTTATTGGGCTTCGTTGTTTCCCGGGCTGTCGGATTCTTCTTTGCAAGTCGCGAAAGTGCAGTTCTCACGTGCAGTCCTTGCAATGCACTGACAGGTGCACCAGAAAAGTTTTCTTCAAATTTCTATCAGGTTGCTAGAGTATTCCAAGCTTGCGTAATTGACTTGGGCTGACTATAGTTCTCATTAAAGTGATTTGGTTTAAATGAGTCGCGATAACCATATTATTTGTTAGTTCCATCAAGGAAATATACTTGGTCAGAAAAACGTTCAAGAAGCAGGCCCCGTTATGTAAAACCCATTTTGTGATCTTTAAGGAAATAAGTAAAGTAGTAAATTATTTCAGTAGCTGTTGAGGACTATACAGGACTACTAGGACATACAAAATAAAACAAGTTACAGTCACTTTAGAATATGCTATGAAGGATGAAGGCGAAAGGCGGCATGTTCACGAGACATTCATTAAATTACTTTACATTTTTATTCTAATACATTGTTACGTCCTATTACTTTTCTCCCACCAAAGGTCGTGGGTTAGAGTGCCTTAATAATTTCTATATTAATTACCACGCCTTCATTTGCTTTTCCCTAATTAAGACCAAAGGCAGTGGCTTCGACTAACGTCTTTCGCGATGTCCATTTAAATCCAACTTGGAGATATGGCCGGTTCACCCATATCTCCAAGTTGGTTCGGTTCCCATGGAAGTTAGTGGGTACGAGTACCTTAATTAACTCTATCTTAATTAAGTATGTATTACTTAAATTTGCCCTAACTAATCCCACAGGTCATGGGTTCAACTCCAACCAAAGCTCTCCCTTTCTTCCTCTTTCTATTCCCCTTTCCACCGCCCCCAGTGTAGAGTAGGAAACCGGATGCTGTTCTGGTTGACCTCCCTGCCTTTCCTATCCTTGTTTTCTCTCTCTCTCTCTCCAACCAAAGGTCGAGGGCTTGACTCCCACCAGAGGTCATTGGTTCTACTCTAGTCGTTGGCGATGACAATAGGACTGCCACTTTAGGACATGGCAGCTTCGCCCATATCTCCATGTTGGTTCGAATCCCACTATATATTGCGGGTTCCAGTGCTTTCATTAACTTTATCTTAATTATATTTGCCTTAATAACATTTGCCTTAAGTAAATCTACAAGTCGTGCTCACGCTCCTTCTTCGCTTCTGCTTCACACTTCTTTATAAAAAAGTTATCGCATAATTCGCCCTAATTAACACCAAAAGTCTCGGGTTCTTCTGTCACCGAAGGTCGTGGGTCCTAATTAAACTCGTCTTAATTAACACACCATGTATTGAGTTCAGCTCTCACCAAAGGTCGAGGGTTCGACTTCCTACGAATGTTGTTGCGATGAATTTCGATGGCGTAACGTCGGGCATAATTTTTTTGTCCTATGAGCCGTCTAATGCTTTCGCCTTAACAATGGATGCCAAGTCAGTGTTAACAGGCTATGGCAGATCACCTGAGCGCATAATTACTCGTGATGAACGCATCAAATTCTAGCGTGGATTACTGGTGTGGAGAAGCCGTAATGGAAGGAACCGATAGGTGATTTTTCTATTTGGTTGGGAAGACGATGAAGGGTTTTTTTTTTTTTTTTTTGCTGCACCAAATTTTTTAAAGATTGGCTATGGCAGATATCACGATTTTAACCCTTGATCTATAATACTCAGTCAGGCGGTTATTAGATCTACGAGAAATAAAAACGTTCAATTCAATGATTAACGTAAATACGCTAATTAACGTATTGAGTAATTAAATTACGCCACACATTTCGATCTGCAAATTATAGCCGCTGAGACCGCGCGGCGTATCCACTTGGAACGAATTCTCTGGACACCACCATTTGAGAAATACTAATTTTCTAAGTGTTCGACGAAATGCATTGGCATTCCAGTTACTTCTTTAAGAAAACGCTGTTTTATGCAGCGTAAGTTTTAATTAGCATAATCACATTAGTTATTCAATTCAACATTTTGATTTGTCGTAGAAGTAATGGCCGTGTCCTTGAGTAATTAGCTCAAAGGTTAGAACTGCGCTATCTGCCATATATTGACGATATTTAAAAAATTTGGTGCAGCTAAAAAAATGCCCTGTATAAATCCGTGTTTACGATAACCGTGAACACAGATTTTACGGTAACGTTTTACGATAACTGTAAGTGTATAAGGCATCAAAAGAAATTAGCTATTCGCAGTTGAAAGGGATTTTTTCAGAGAAGCACATAAGTGTTTTCTTTGTAATTTCGTGACACAGTAGGGTGCATCTCCAATTTTTCCCTATCATTTGCTGTTCTCCACCTTGCTACTTTCCTAGAACTTATACGCTGGACTCTTTGCAGTGTGGCTCTGTTCCTTGTACTCCAGCTGTATCTTGGTTTTTCAAAACAGCTGCGAAATCACCATCTAGCCCTCACATAATGACGTAATTGCCATCCCATTGCGCATTGAATCAAAGACGGTCAAGCAGAAAATGATAATTGGCTTGGCTCTGGAACGTCATCGGCAGTCACGTTATATTTGACTGAATACGAACGTGTGTTTTAAACAATTTCTTTCATATTTCATACTTCCAACTAGCTCGCACCCAAGCCCTCCTGAAACAATTTCTTAACAAGTTTCGAACATGGCTAAGGTAATTTAAAGAATGTCGATTGTATCTGCGCAAACTGTGACGTTGCTGCTATGTTGTGGCTAAATTCTAATGTATTCCCGTGGCATTCAGTAATGTTCGTTGTGGTTGAACGCATTGCTGTAATTTTGTTCACGACAATGCGGTATGCCTACCTTGAAGTTGTGGTGAATTCGTGAAAAGATATCTGCTGATATATATCCGTTTAAACAGTAATATTTCAGATCAAAGAAAAGTGCTTGTTCGATTTTATCCGAAAAACTAGCTTTTAGGATTGGAGGCTATTCAATAGAATAGCCTAAGATCAATGAAATTAAGAAATGGCTAAGATCAATGGCTTTCATGTTCACTGTAGCTTTCTCAACTTCGATAAAGCTTTAGACGGGGTGGCGCATGACTTCCTTCTATTAAATCTTAGCGAACTTATTATTTACACCAACGTATGTCACAAGAATAAAAGCTTTCTTTACAACTAAACCCAATACCTAACAGCTAATGACGGTTCGTCCACTATTTCCCCGGTTTCATCTGGCGTCCCACAAATATCTGTTTTGGATCCCTTGCTCTTCCTTATTTACTTTACCGACCTGTCTGCCTATGCTTATTTCTCATTGATAATTTTTTTCACGAAGATTGCGTTATTTGTAAGTAAATAACTATCACTTTTGTATACTCACAAGCTTCAGAAATACGTTAACAATGCGTCCTCATGATGTAAAAATGGATCGTCCGACAAAACGTCAAGAACTGTAAATGCATGAGAATAACTCGCCGGAATTGCGCTAACTACAGACCATTCAATCTTTATGGCACGACATTAGGTTCTGAATCGTCTTACAAATAAAGTGGCATCCACAGCAGCAGCCATCTTAGCTCTTGCACGTGGACTCTGTTGCTGACAGCGCTAGCCGCATGCCGAGTTACGTCGTAATTTTTGCCTATCACCATCGTCGCTAAAACTGCGTTAATACACAGCACCTGCTCGCCTTAAATTAGAATACAGTTGCACAGTTTGGGACCATAATCACGTAACACTTTCCGCTTCCCTTGAATCCATTACCAATTGTGCTGCTCGTTTTAATTTATCAAATTACTTTCGTCATACCAGCGTTTTATGTATGAAGTGCTCACTCGCATTACCTCACTATTTATGGCGTCGTAAACGCTCTCGCCGTTCATTGTTCCTCAAAGTCTATCACTATAATCGCGTTCCAAACGGTGTTCGTTTTTTCTCCTCCCATTTATGGGTCATCTCCCTCGGACCATAACTTCACTGTTTGCGCGCTATCGTGCCGTAGAAGTCCGTGTAACGAATCTTTCATCTCCGAGACTAGCATTAAATGTAACCGCGTTCCGGCCTATATTGCTGCCATCGGACACCAAGAGCTTCAAGGCTGCCATGAGGCTTTTCGTTAGTTTCGTTAATTTTGTTTTAAATCTCGGTAATTGTTCTTAAATTTTTTGTCTTTACCTGCGGTGTTTGTATTTTACCACTCCTTCCTGTAGTGCCCGCAGGGCTAAGAAGTATGGTAAGTAAATAAATAAATAAATAAATAAAAGGTAAATAAATCATACATTACTTATGGAGTGCTCTACATTCTGGAAATCAAACTTTATTGAAATATGTTCTATTCGAAGCCCTGCAGACATTTCCTAATAGCGTAAGTTAGTGCATGGTAGTTCCAGCGACATTGTGCTGCGTTGTCTTAAGCTCCTTGATAGGCAATGGTCGCTGCAAATGCCGTTATTCATCAAGTCAAATGGGTCTATCGTAAGTTCTAAAATAAATTGACATGCAGAAAACTTATTGTAAGCCACACGGGACATAGCTAAAGCCTACAGATTCTTCATGAACAACGTTAGAGCCTTCAGTGACTATAAAACACATGGCAGCCTACAAAGTTTAAAAGTTGTGAATTATCTCGCTCTAACGCACCTTTGGTTGCTTCCTCATTTCATTGCGATACATATGAAATGCTTTCTGCTCGGCTGTATTAGTGAAGTGCAATGTATTTGACATTCGGTAGGACACCTACAACAGTCTTGCCAAATTAAAGTTCTGGCTATCTCGAAAAATAAAACCTTGTTCAACTAGCCTGCATTGGACATGACGAGCTAGGGTGAATGCTGAGGCATAATGAATTGGCATATTAGGCTTAATTGCGACGCAAGTCCAGATAAGAGGAAACGTTGCAGGCTCCGACGTGGCTTAATCAAAGCAGCTTAGATAAAGTGAGATGTTAAGGCATCACAGTGACGTTGCAAATAGGTGTGTGAATTGTCAGCAGATTCGACCGCAGCACCAGTAAACCTGACATAATATAAAGCGAAGCTTTCTTTACCTGCCATCCCATCGCTTCTGCCTGAGTCGGTTGGTCTCTGGTCGGGTATTCACCGAATAGAGTCCTCGCCAATCTCAAGAAAAAACGCAGAAGCGCTTTGGGCAGCGCGATTCGATTCTGAGCGCCCCAGCACAGCACAGTGCTCTAACCATTAGGTCATACTCGCATTTTTTTATCTTTTAAAGTATTTATTAAAAATATAAAACGTACGTGTACACGTTACGTGCAGAACGACCACAACAGCCATAGCCGCGTCTACTAGCAAATAAGGAAGCATTCACACTACACTTGATGCAGAATTAATTGTAGCTTCACAGTCACGTTTCGTTCAAATGATTTCCCAGCTGAAACACCCTGATAATCCAAGAGATGTTCGACTGTAGTGGTATTCCGTTTCCTTAGTCTACATTTTTGCACTCTTTTAGAGAAACTTTTGCGGTATTGGGTCCCCATCGCAGGTGTACTTCTGTCGTGTCAACGACAACTAGCTTTCGCAGATTAACGCCGGTTGTTTGACTATTATAATTATGTTCATCTGCTATGGTACACACCCAAAACGGGTGGGATCGGCCTAGAAGTGTATCCGCGTGTGGAGTAGAATGATGACTGGCATACTATGGCGGGTGCCCGCCATAGGAGATTGGCCAAGAAACGAGCCGTACGTGCAGTGCCATTGCCAACAAGCTCTTTGAGATGTTTGTCGCATGTTTATCACGATTAAGATTTTCATACTATGGCGCAAACCTGCAAGGTTTGCGTGGTGCACTAAAAGAAAAAAAAAAGCAGTTAAAAATGTGAAAATGCAAGCCACTATAACAGTTGGCACGTAGCCTAGCACGAGTGCGCGTGAGCATATGTGCGCACCCCAGTTTCCTTTACAACAAAGATGCATGATGAAAATGGGCGTACTTAAAGCTCTTTATTACTAATCACGAGAGCTTGGCTTCATAAAATTCCAGAATGTACGTTGGATTAACATAAATTTTATTATTCTAATTCAGATAATGGATCCATCAAAGTTTGATAATTCCAGCTTTCACTTTTGGTGAGTCTAAAAAAAATGTTGTGGTATTGGTCAATCCGGGCGTATTTCCAGTGTCTATTGTGTGCTTACGACCAATTATTTGTCTCCGGTGGCACAAAACGCTGGTATAAGCCGCTTTCTTACGCAAGATGAAGGGGTTGATGCACGTCACGTCTACCGATGCTTTGGATAACCTACGAGAAGCCCAATGAGATTTGCTATCAGGGATAAAACTACCTTAGTTTTAGCGTATTTCTCGAATGTATATGGCTGCGATGTCGTTCACTTTGTCGTCTACTGTAGGTTTCTCTGGTGCACTCAGGAGCAAAACGAGCGACTTGCCGGAATAAATGCCCAGTCAGTGTCAAGAGAAGCAGAGTACACACTCGATGCTCGATTTGTAATTCAGGTACTTCATTTAGAGGTGCTGAATGTGAATTGGGCAGGAACCTTCTGGCTGGAGGAGAATCAGAAAGCTGTATTGTGGTAACTGTGTCCCATTTCCGTACTTTTTCTTAGCGAATTAAACCACAGTGTCTTGCAAAAGTCCTGAGGCCTGCTTTAATGGTGTTTGTTAAGGGTACACAGTAATGCTACCTGCACTGCTTTTTATGGACGGCAAGCGCTTTTTTTATCTTGCTCGTCTCCTTGTGGCTTTTATTTACGTTCCTTACTTGGAATCGGAGCAAAGGTGTCAGCAAGGCTCGTTAGCTCAGTCAAAAAAGGGGGGAATAAATTAAAAAGTAGAAGCCCAGGGGACGTCAACAGTCACTTTATACACATTTACGAGTACAGTGATATTGTTTATAAAAATTGCAGCAGAACACATCTCACGATGACCCTCTACGTTAAGGAGATTAGAACTGAAGCAGTGCAGTCATACACCGTATTTTCAGCGCCAAAACGCGTCATTATTGGCGACTGTATGCAGCTGGGCTCCTCTCTCGAACTTGCTTCTGGATACGCTGCGCCATCTAGTGACGACGCGGCGAAGACCAGGCGTTGAGCCTGTGAGAAATATTCAGAGATTTCTGAATATAGAAGCTGCCCCAGCTAACTTTCGTCAGAGTTTAGAAATATGTCTATACCCTCTAAGATAACGCGACCAAATGCATGTTGCTGACTATTGTGTGTAGTAAGTCACGCTATTGTTGTATTCTGCTTAATTGCCTAATTAGCCAAGATTAATTAAACCAACTTCTCAACCAACAAAGTTAGACAAACAATTACGATTAGAAAATTGTAGAACAGCTTGGAAAACGTCCGAGTAAACAGTTTCTAACTTTCTTTCTATTGAGTATTAGTGTTTGTTTTCGCTTACTGCAGACGCTCGTGAAATACAAGAAAAAATACCACGTGACATGCCCGCTTGGGCACTGTGATTACAGCGCTCCCAAACGTTGCGCGCACAAACGAACATAGAATTTAGCAGGGTGTGCTGCCGTGACAGGGCAGTGACGCAGGTGTTGGCTGTACGATTGACACTAGCAACCGTTATCGCTTGCGCTGCGATAACGGTTACCCCGTCGCCTTTTAAGCGACAGCGCACCCTGATAAATGCTATGGCTGTTTGTACGCAGAATGGTAGCGCTACGATCCCGGCGCGCTAGTGGAAATGTCACGTGGTATCGTTGTTTTATTTCACGACCATCTGAAGTAAGCGAAGAAAGCACTAATAGTGGCTAGATAGAAAGCTAGAAATTGTTTAATCGGACGTTTCCTAAACCATTCTACAACTTTCTAATTGGAATGTTTTGTCTAACTTCGTTGCTTCAAAAGATGTTGAAATAATCTTGACCAATCATGCAATTAAGCAGAATACAAAATATAGTGTGGCCTACCCTGTAGAATAGTCAGCAACATGCATTTCATCGCGCCGCCTTTGAGTGCATCGGCATATTTTTTAACTCTAGCTAAAATTAGCTGGGACACCCCTCTGTATGATGCGGGTTCAATTCCACCTAGCACTGGAGAAATTTTAAAGCATCTTCCAGTCATACAAGAGCGGCCCATATTCAGTAGTCCGTACCCAGTGACCAAAGTGGCCGTGAAGGCCGTACATTGATTGGTGGCACATACTACGGCGGTGCATATCTAGAGAGCCAAGAGGACGTCAAAGAGCGGCTCATATCCAGTTGCATATGCCCAGTGACTCTAGTATACATGAAAGATGTTCATTGATCTTCACTGGTGAACACTAAAGAACCCAAGTTGTTCTTATGGTTGTTTCGAACCCTCTTCCTACCACAGCAGCCGAATGCGCTACCCATTGTAATGGTTATAGGCCCATACAGATTCACAGTCAGACAGACAGGTCCTGAAAAGTGGGTGAAGTGCCCAAAGAATGTTAATCGCTGTAATATAAATGAGGCCGGAAACGAGCCAAACGGAGGAAACTAGTTTGTAGCTCAATAATTCGCAATAATTAAAAGCTGTGGATTTGACGTATGTTTGACGAAAAAATTTGTGACGTATGTTAGACGTGTGTTTGACGCTTGTTGACGTAAAGGCAGTAAATGCAATGTGAATATAAACACCTGGCAGTATGAATACAATAATATTTCAATTATGAAGCAACAATTTCAATTTCGAATGTTGTCAAAAGTTGTCCAAAACGATGTCAAAATTTAGAAAAGTCGAATAGACCGAGTGTACTTTCTAGTCGATGTCAAATATTGAATGTATTACCTACCGTGGTAGCACGATGGATCATACACTGAATTCCGTGACGATGGCGTTGCGCTCCTCAGCTCAAAGCCACAGGTTTGATTCCGCAATCGGCGGCTGCATACCGATGGGAGCAGAAGGCAAAATGGTTCGTGTACCGTGAATCTGATGCACGTGAAAGGACACCTGGTGGTCAAAATATTTGGCTCATGTTTTAGCGCTGTAAACCCCTGAATTTCACTTATTAAATGCAATGTGTGACAAATCCAGTGTGCTTCCAATGTGAGTCGAGGACATTGAGATTGGCTTTACGGGAAATTAAACTTTAAATTTGTTGTTAACAAACGGCAGGTGGAGCGTGACAGCGCTTAACAAATTTTGCGAAATCAAATATTGGAAGCTGCAGGGCTATGTACGTAATTATATGAAAATTGTGCATACACTGCATGGCGCAATTTTTTTCTCCAAATTACTCAAGACAGTATGTGTGCCTATACACACGTCAAACTTGCGCACGTGTGCCATTGCACACGTGACACACGTCACAACCATCTAGTTGACTAAAGGTGTGGCTTTGTGCGTGCATCATTGGACACGTGACGACACAGCCAATGGGAGGAGGTGGTGCCACGTCATGAGTACATAAAATGAGCGCGTTCATGACATTCAGGAGTCTGCAAACGGTACAATGCTTTTGCATTCCCACATGTAGACAGTCTTAAGTGTCTCTGCATAACTTTCTTTAAGCTACATGTGCTTCGTTTTAGGATAGGGCCGGTGCTTTGAACGTGAACAGAGGTATCATTTCACCTTTATCCACAAATATTTTTCAATCTTGCAATATTCGGTGCGGGGGGGGGGGGGGGGGGGAGGGAGGGCGGGAGGGCTTCTTTTGCCGTTATTAAATATGCGTTTGTGTTTCTTTTGCTCGTAAAGTCATGGACTATTGTACGAGACGGGCACTTGTAAAGCGTGCTCTGCCTTCCACGCAGTATTTATCAGGAGAAGCACACCCCGCTCTTGTGCACGGTGCACCCCGTTGCGAATGCACTGCAACAATGACGATGCCGATAGTATATAAGGTTTTCGATGGAAACTTTTATTTACGTGTACATCTGGCAAATTTACAACTACTATGCGCATCCCAAGGGATCTTTGCATTCATGGCTGCCCTTAAACACACAAGGAAATGAAAATATAGGCTCGTTGACGCAGCACACAAACATTGGGAGCAATTTTGACAGTGGTAGCCATATTTGTCTATAGGATCAAATATAATTGATATGTGATCATTTGCGATCCCCAAACATTGTAAGACCAAAAGGACATTAAACAAAAAGTAGCGCAGACAACAATAAAATTATTTTTATCTTCGTGCGGCAAGGGTGAGGGAGGGAGGCCAGTACGTGGTTGTGGTTTTGCAGTACTTCTTCGTTTTCAGTGTGTGTAAAGAATTACCGGTGGTGTAAAAACCAGTCAACTGGTTTGCCTCGTTCAAGCGTTATGCTCTTGGCTTCTTTGTTTTTAATGTAATGCGGCACTGACAAACTCAGTATTCTACATCACAACAACAGTTCATTGCTTCATGATGGACAGTATATTTTTCTACATGTATATTGACTCGCCAGACGGTTTTAGTGAAAGCGTCTAATTATTATTTGTTGGACGAATCAATTAAACCGTTAAGAGTATACATTTTGTTGCATCAACTCTCTTGTAACCATGTCATTCAAATCATTGTAAATGTTCCAACCACCCCATTTATTACATCTAGTGAGAAGCATGTCAACTACGTACTTCACCATACTGTCCGCGAACTAGATCTAGTGGTTCGATGCATCTTGTCCTAGCAGAAAGCGCACTTCTGTCTAAGGGAGGCGAGATAACCATTACTTTACAAACGAACAAAGTAATACACTCTTTTTGTGCTGTATCCCATAGTTTAAAGGCTACACCAGCTACAACGATAAAATTGTATGCTTTTTTGGCATCTAAGCAACATTAATTGAAAAAATTAAGAATCGGAACATTGAAACGCGTCGCGAAACTTAAAAAAGAACACTGAACTTCTAAGGCATGAAATAAACGAGCAAGCACCGCAATTTTCAATTCGAAATGTGCACGAAAAGATTTGTTCAAACTGCTCAACCATTGCGGAAGGTAGTGAACCCAATCTGTGGGAAATTCTATAACGCAGCACGGTGCTATTGATACGGTTCGCTTGTTAACACATTGAGAAATTTTCTACTTGAATGCAGTTCAAGGCGAGATATTCGTCTCTTGATATGCCCGTGTACGAAACGACAACTTTGATCCTATGAAGCTCTTCAAGGACCCAGTGAAATGCCTGCAGTCAAATTTCTAAAGCAAAATAAAATAAGAAAACATTTAAACAGAATATTCAACCGTCAAGCGATGTAAACAGGTTGGCTATTGTGAACCTTGTCTGATAAGTTTATGCTGGTTTGTTCTTTTGTTGGCCCTGCTTCGCCTGACTTTCGTTATAGTTTAGGGTGTGTGCTCTCGAAGCCACATTTAGCGACATGCCAACGTTAGAAACTGCTTCATTTCTGTCTATTTGTGTTACCCGGTGATGCGACACGTTCATACGCATGACCGTTCGGAATCGACTGCAATAAAGGAAAGGGGTTTTGGCTGAGCTAACTCAATTACCAATGACATACAAGCACTTAATTTGATCTAGCTTCAACTTCGTGACCTACATAATAATAAACATGTCTCAACAAAAATTTGTAAATGAAGAAATAGAGGTGTTACGGACTGTACAGAAACCGGACGAAGTGTGCAATGAACAATGAATTTTATCATGATGCATAGACTAGCTTGACAAGAACACTTTACAAAGTTCATCGCTCTGCTCCGTTACCATTTTGCATGCACAGTGCGACACAAAAATTGATGATGCCGAGAAATGAAATCAATCCTCTTCTATTCATTCGTTGCGGTGGCGAAAAATATTCCTAGGGAGCATGCGAAACTGCCTGCTGGAGATGTGCATGGGAACCGCGGCGAAAGTAACTCAGACTGAAAATGGTCAGGTAGCAAGAATCATAGTGCGTCCAAGAAAGGCCAATGTTTTGTTCCTCCTGCAGCAACATATACAATTGCCCCCTTGTTAAATTTGTTCTTGCACAAAGCTTTTATGGCGAAGAAAGGATAAGAGGAACTAAGCAGGCAAATCTATCAAGAAGAAAGGAAATATAAGGTAGAGTGACGTATGGAGAGGTACCGCTGTCGTCCTTTATTGGAACGCTTGTTTTCTACAGTAGGAGCAGTCACATTCTGCACCTATGTCGTTCGCATGAGGATAGTAACAAACTATTTATTCCAAAAAGGGAAAAAAAGGCACGACTGCTTGTGAACCAAGAAAAACTAAACAAAATACTTTCTCCAAACAGTTTCCTTCCATCCAGACTAGTTTTCAAAACTATTGTTTCCGTATTTTTGTTTACCATATCGATAAGGGTACAACATGGCAGCTTCGGTTATGTATATGGTTAATAAGAAATGAAAAATATAATTTTCAGAGCTCCCGATCTTGGCAGAATTTCTGAGTTTTGCTATCTACTCCTTTATTTTACCTCATAGCCAACTCGGGTGGCTACACATATTTCTATGGATACAATAATCACGAAAACTAAATAAATGAGGCGTTTTGAAATTTCAGTACTAGAGCGCGCCATGTCTAAAAAATTGATTTCAACACTACACTATCGGCTGCCTTAAATATAAAACATATCTCGGCTAAACATTGGTAGACAAGTCCTTTGTGTAAGATTCATTGAAAGCGCAGGGTATCTGCTCGATGATTTAGCTATAAACATAGAATAGTGCAGTTGGTGAGGTTTATACAGAATCACTAGTAATTTGTCACTGCACTTTCCCGCGAAATGATCGCGCTAGAACAGCAGGAATACTAATTACTGCGCCTCCTAGTGACATTTCAGGTGCATGTGTGACGCCGTATTTATTACTGTTTTAAATATAGCAAACATTTTTATGCATAAGCATATGCTCTCATCGATGCATATCTTCGTTCTATCAAAGAAGTCATACAGGCTTACAAAATGTCTACAGCAAAACTCTTTGCCAACCACCTCTGTCGTCGCGCTTGTCTCAACCTTTTCATTTTACTTTTTTGTCTGTGGCAACCACCTTGTATCTTTATTTCACAGCCGTTCAAGGAGTGATTACTCAGGTCTACTTCTTTCCGTATATTTGGTAAAGACTTCTCTCGGAGCATATGCACGTGTGGGTTGTCCGCGAAATTTGAGTACTTCTGAACGGTTTAAATGTCAACGGAGACAGGTGGATTGCAGCAAGGTATTCTTCAACATGATATCCTAGTCCTCCACCCATTACGCCAAAGCAACGGCGACAGAACAATACATCGCCATTACATCGTCGCATTACGTAGCGAACGATTATATCTGGCACCTGGCAGCACTGAAATGTTTCTTTGCTACGGAAACGTTCCTTGTTCTTCATAGCGCACAAAATGAGACGAGCAATGAATGAGGCGTGACATACGCTGGTCCGATTAGCTGTAAGACAACGTCCTTTTAGCTCTTTCCACACTGCAGCCTCCCCATCTCAAACACCGATTCTGCTTTCAACACGATAGTTTACTAAACACGAGGACTGTTAGAGAACGTCGTTGTTACATGTGCCCATGAGGCATAAAATATACTCCACCTGCGACTAGGTTCCCCTAGTCAACGGCGGACACGTTACACACCTCTAGCCACCATACCAGAGGGAAAGAAGCGCAGCTTCATTTTTTACAGGAGAAGTCATTCGCCATTCCTCTGAATATAATTTTTTGTAATTCTAGGAGATGAACAGCAAACTTTAAAAAGAAAAAAATCAGGGGCAGACACAGGCGAAGCATAGTCGCTTTGTCCGTCTGCTTCTCTATTTCTTCCTTTCTCATGTTTGTGGTAATTCTACTTGTATAATCATGTACCAACTAGCCCAATAAGCCACTCTCAAAATAAGTTATTTGTAGAATTTGTGTTCAATATGTTGGAACGCCAGATGCCTGTGCAGCTGTATCAGAATTCGGAGAGGTCAGAAAGTTTGCGAAGATGGCAGACATGTTCTGTTAAAAAATGGAGCATATACCAGAGGTCGCAGTTACATTTCTAGGGAGTCTTGTGCTGAGGAAACATTTTATTGTACGTGATAAACTTCACTATAACAACTGAATATGGTTGTTCCAATTTTTCATCTGTCAGAATTGCCACGCAAAATTATTAGCTTTGATAGTCCGCATACCTCTGTAGTCTCCGTAGGGCCTTTACACTCTGACACTCCTCTTCCGTTCGATACTTTCGAGAGTCCATTGTGGTATTTGCGAGTAGAGGCCTACGTGCCACACAACGACCACGACTAGGTCGCGCAGCGCAGCTAGCGCGACCGAGTCACGTCTATTTGTGGCTCGCTGACCCGTACCGGCAAGTGGGCCAAGAAGAGGAGGCGCCAGGTCAGTCGCTGCTTGAGAGCGGGCGCGTAGGAGAGCGCGCCCGTGCGCGCGGAGCAAGGAGAGCCCGAGCCAAAATCAGCCAGCGAGCGGGGCATGCGCGCAAATCGTCGATAAACTCTGTGACCTTATATGGCCTCGCGTTTGACCTTGGCTCCGACTAAGCAAAAGAATGCTTCCCATTTAAAAGCTGCATCACGCCTAATGTGGCAATATCATCGTCTGCTGAATTTCTTGTGTTTTCGGGATTCAAGCAACCACGGCGCGACGGAGAGTGCCTGGGGTGGAGGGGGAGGTCGGTGGGTATGGCAGTAACCAAAGCAGCGAGCGTTGTGGTTCAAACCAAACGACTTTTCTTTTTCTTTCATAGCAATGCATGGATTTTGGTGGGGCTTTTCATTGCCTTCAAATTATTAGTAAGTAAAGTCGACATGACGGAGTTAGAATTAATGGGTGTCGACTGTAATACAAACTGCATCACAAGATGGGACACAAGATGAGCAAGGGAACAGACGGTGCGGCCGACTGATCGCTTTCTTACCTCGTATCCACTTTTTTTTCACGCAGTTTGTATCAATATCACGTAAGAGCTGTTTAACCAAGATAAAATAATTATCGATGTTGAATGACACAACCCGCTGCACTATGCTATGCACTGCTATGGCAGTTATCACAATTCTTGTCGCTGAGCTGGATTATACGAATAAGCGGGCTTTACTAGCACTGGAAATCGAAACACGTATTCAAGCAATTAGCAAAAAGTTACTAATTAAGTTCTGAACTTACTCTTTCACGGCAAATATTGCAATTAACAAATTGTAGCTTGTGAGTTTGCAAGACGCATCGACTTGAAATTATTTTCCAGGATTTTACCGGTTTTGAGATGGTATGTTCAAAAGTGTGGGCGTTCCAGGTCCTTTTGTGCATCAATGCATAAAAAAGCGTTTTGTTACAAATGTAAGTGGACTAATAGTTCACATTACGGCGACCTTGACGGCGAATACCTCCGACCTGCTGTCATTCTGGAAGTTCATTCCAAGTGGATGCACCTAACAATCTCACCGGTGACAATAAGTAAACTGCAATGTGTGCCTCAGTGCAATTAATTAAAAAGTTAATTAATTACTGAATGTTCGTTAAATAGTTGAATATGTGTTCTGATTACTCGTGCAAGTAATGTCCACCTCTCTAGATAATCTAGCTGAAGAACTCCAATGATGGTATCTTCAACAAGAGATTTTGAAATATTGCATAACACTCAAACAATTATCCCCCCATATAAGAAGACCGGAGGTGGTATGCGTAGAAGCAGGATTTATACGACTGTCTGCACTAGTCACATACTTGCTTCATACACTTTGGATCGTATCGGAAGATCTGTTGAGGAATATAGAGAAGCCACCACCACTCTCACCATTGGCAGTTAAGCCAGGACGTACACCGGTGCACCACTTGACATGAAGGGCCAAGCCGAAGTTCCTGTCGAATACAACGGGCAGCGGAAGGACTACCCTGCCGTAGTAGTAATGCCGGGAAACAAACCACCGCTTCTGGGACGTGACTGGGTTGAGAGCCTGGAGATGTGGTCGAAGGGCAATCGCGTGATACAAGCTGAGCTCACTCCGGAGAGCGTCATCAAAATCTGTGTAAATGTTTGGCGCTAGGGTTACATATGGTAAGTGGCTTTCAAGTGAAACTTGTCTCAAAAGGAGGCAGTCTGCCTGTATTCTGAAAAGTACGCCCAGTGTCACATATGTCAGTCGTGAACGAGTCGCAGAAGAGCTAGGCACCCTACAAGCCGACTGGGTGCTCGCTGCCGTCACGAATGTGACTAGGCCATGCCGTTAGCCACAGTGAAAAAAAAAAGAAAAGAAAAACAAGTTAACAAAGTGCGTCGCTGCGGAGGGTTTATAGTAATAGGGAATCCCTCCATTAAAATTATCAGTACATATTGCCTATTTGGAGACATTTTGGTCTTACTCGCAATTGACAAGGTATTTACTACTGTAGACGTTTTGTCAGCTTACCAAGAAATCGAGCTGCAAATTTTCTAAGTTCATCCCGCTAGCCTAAGTTTCTACCGTCCTAGACTGCGCTTCGATTTCCTTGGCCCCAGTTCTGTAACAGTAATGGTCTACGGGTTATTCTCTCTACGCATCATATGGCCGGCCCAGCATCATGTTTTTCTCCTAATATTACCCATAATATTGCCTACCTCCGTTTTCTCTCTGATTCACACTGCTTTGTTACGCCTAACATGTTTTATTCCATCGCTCTTTCCCCACTCCTCTACTTATTCTCAATCTTCTTTCTAACCCTCCTTGTTAGTGCCACATAAGTCGAATAGGGAGTGGATCTCTAGTGCCCCGTATGTCTAGTTAATAGTATATCTGATTAATACAAACAGTTTGGGTGACTGTTTGTCACCGCCCTGCCTCAAAGGGGATGCCAGTAAAGCCTCATCATCATCATGATCGTGCAGAGATTTTACACTTTTCTCTGTCACGATGGCGGTAAGCTCCCGGTGATGGTTTTGTAATGCCTGCCGTATGCGCTGCAACCCATTATTATTATTCTGTAAATTTTCTGCTCATTATCAGGGTCCCCCGTGACCAACCGACCTAGATAAACATACTCCTGCAGACTGTACAGGATGACTGGAGATCACGAATTCTTGTTCCCTTACCAGGCTATTGAACTTTAGGTTTGCCTTCTGCATATCAATATTCAACTGTACTCTTGCACTTTCTTGGTTAATGTCCTCAATCATATGGGGCAATTCGTCCCCAACGTTGCTGAATAGGATAATGTCATCTGTAAAGCAAACATTGATCAGATATTCGCCGTTGATCCTCGCTCCTAATCCTTCCCAGTCTAATAGCTTGAATACGTGTTCTAAGCATGCAGTGATTAGCATTGGAGGTATTATGTCTCCATGCCTGACCCCTTTCTTAAAAGGTATTTTTCCGCTTTCTTTATGCAGAAGTAAGGAATCTGTAGAGTCGTTGCAGATATTTGCCAGTATATTCACGTATGCTTCCTGTGCTCCTGAATTACGCAAAGCCTCTATGACTGCTGATATCCCTGCTGAAATAAATGCGTTTTTTTTTTCATAAGCTGTTTATATAGTGATTTATAAAGGCTGTTTTCCAGATTCACTGACAACGTGCGCATTGACGTGTAAAAACGTTCACAGAGACAGTAATATGCCAATCATATAGTCATCACTGGAAGTCCACTTACGGAGAAAGATCAGACTGCCGGTGACGTCACTCACATGTCTGTTTTGCATGCCCAACGTTTTGGAGAGGCTTGTGCCCGTGTATACCGTGCACAATCAGCGGTATAGCCTGAAGCGAAAGGTCTTATAGAATCGTCCTGTAAGCACAATGTGCCTGTTTACTTGGCGCTTGACGTACCAATTAAGTATAAGATGTATCATTTCAACGTACACGCAGGGTACCACCATCTATTTGATGTTTCCTTCCCGCGGTCTCTTCCGCCGACCATGCCTTGTGACAGGATAGCATTATGCTTGTGCGTAGGTAGATGCATCCGAGGGCAACAGACAAAAAAGAAACAAACTTTCTACGTCTAAGTCCTGTCACGCTTTCCGGTTTCTTTTATCGATGCTTTGTGTCTAACTTACTGTTTCCTACACAAGAAAGAGTTTGCGGAACGCGCTTTATCAATACAGCGTGTCTTTGTCTTATTTTATATTTTACAGCTCAACCATTGCTACGCTATCTCGCTTCGTTTTTTTTTTTTCAACAATACCATCCACTTTCACTTTTCGGTTTAAGAGAAGCGATGAAAGAAAAATAAATATATCACGAGAAGCGATGACGAAATAAGTGCACGATTCTGGAGAGGAGCGACCAAAGAAACGAGTAAACAAAGAATGAACGCCAGACGTTTCAGAAAAAGCGCCCTATGAAGACGATAGCATACTAAAATCACTTTCGCACTCCCTCCAGTCGAGCCCCTCAAGAAGCAGTTTATCTTTATAAGGACGGAGGAGACTTTCACTCTTGTTCAACGGCCAGTGCTGGACGAGGTGATACTGCACGCACAGGTGCTGTACAGCTGTGGCTGGCGATTTGAACTAGATAGGGCAAGCTGCCGGCACCAATCCTGTAAGAAAACTAAAAAAAAAGCTTTCCTTTCTTGATGACCGCAATTCAGAACGCACACACGGAACCAAGGCAGCCCTGTTCGGCATGGGAACGTCTACGTGTTTGGGTGTTTCCTTTATTTGGCTGCAGTTCGTGTTGCAAGTAGAAGCTCTCCGTAATTGCCACTCATGCATCGAGCCCGCTCATAAAATACATGGCATCTACTGAGAACCTGTGCGTAACTAAGTAATATGGTGGCGTAAGCAGTTCTGAATAAATTGCTGCTATGCGCATCCCATTTAACATTATTTTGGGGCGCCTGAATCACAGGCGTCTCTTGAAGTCCCGAAAATTCGCAGAATAGATGGAAATTTTTTTTGATATCATGTGCACATTAGTGAGTTTATATCCCAATCATGTACATTAGTAATTTTATATCAAATACTTCAATTCATATTGCTGAAATCAAGCCTCTGTTTCACCGAATAAGACTAAAGGAGCCTGGCTTCACTTGATTTGCAAATCTGTTGACGTGCTTTGCTGCGAAGCGCCTTTTTGTGCTGTATTTACTAGTAAAACGCTTATAAATGGAAACCTGAGAAGTGTTTCAATAGCCGTATAGTTGCCTCTCTAACGCTTATTCCTAATATGCTCTAGTCTGAACAGCGCAAATTTTTGGTGTTGCGTACTTGTGTCGTGTATGAAACAGTGCTGCGTTTTCTTTTCTTTTCTTTTTTTGAGATCTGATAAAAAAATATATAGTAGTCACATCCCTTTTTCTTAAATAAGAACTTATACTACGTTGTATTAAACTGAAGAAATAAAGAGTCTGTTGCCGAGGCAATTCATAAATGCGGACAAAATGCAGTTAGTGCGATTCTTTTCAATGATTATCTTGCCACATAATTGTTTATGAAGTACGTAATAATGACGTAGGTATAACGAGCGCAATTTTTACATCCCCACTCCGCCCTTAACACGCTGTTTCCTCTAAGAAGGGTGTCGTAATTGGAAATACCCTGCCTATTGCTCCCTTTTTCGTTCCATGGTCGGTGCACATGTGGTAAACCCTTAAAGTGGGTGCCATAAAAAGGTCCTACAAAGGAACGGTGGAAGGATGGGTGGTACTTGTGAACTTCCGCTGCTTTCACTTTTCTAAAACGACAGGAGTGGGGTATAGCTTATAACGTCAGTGGGGTATAGCTTATAAAAGAAGCATTTGCCCAGTGACTGCCGTCTATGCGCTATAACGTAGAATGACGTCACAGATAATTGGTTGCGTCGAAAGCCGAAGAACCGAGACAGCGAGCGGTCTTCTATCCGAGATTATCGACTTTCTGCAGCTTACGCCGGCAAAATGCTTGTCTCAAACGTTCAATTCAACGTTGTACGCGGAGTGCAAACGTTTTCTTACAGTGCTCAGGAAACGTTGCAGTTTCTTTTTATTATTAGGTTTCGCGTGCCACAGCTAAACAGGTGTGATGAAAAAGTATTGGTGTAATGGCGCGCTTGGGGAATAACGATCAACGTCACGTTCTTTACCGTGCGTCCAAACACACGTAGCGAAACATTTGGCACTACCTACCCATCAAAACATGACAGCTGTGGCCAGAAATTGAGTGAGTAATTAAACTTTTTATTAAAATGTAAATACAAAAATTTAGAGTCCTTCCACTCTGCGAAGAAAGATAACCAGGGAAACCGCGTATGTGGGCTCCACAAAGGCGAAATGCACCTCCGCCGTGGGTCGGCCCGGCATTGTGCTATCTTCGGGATATTGTTCTGCACGCGGGCGCGATAGTAGAGAATTTACCCCTCATCAGTTTCACTGTAAGGAAATAAAATAGAAAATAAATACATATGTAGCCTCAGGGCCTATACAAAGCTCCTTCAGACACCAAGGCCTTGTTTCTGAAGGTAAGCACAAGTCAGCGTTACAGCCTTTTCTAATCGTGGGCGAAGCTATAGGCGAGTTGGTACTAAAGATCAGGTGGAAATGCCAACGGCGTAGGTTATCAGACCGACCGATTGTGGCAGGTATTCTGCTAGTCATATAAGAGCTAGGTCGAACACTACAGCTTCTTTCTTCTTTATTCTTGGCACGTTTAACACTTCTGGCCCTTTAAAGGTGCTGTTTTGCGTTAGTCCAGCACATGACGATGGAAATATACCAGCCCTTAAAAGAGGCTTGCGCGCCATCTTTCTTTTTATGCTTTTAAATTGCCACAGGATAATTTTTGCATAGGCCCGTGGATTTTTGCATAACGACATAAAAAAATGTCGGCAGATCCGACGTTCTGTGGAAATCGATGCTATGCGAAGCAGTGTACGGAGAGCCTACCAAGTCAACGAAACGACCATGGGAGCACCAATACGTTGGTGGCTGTTTCATGACTTACATGACACGCACCTCACGATATTCATGTCATGACTTATCATTTATGTTCATCATTGTCATACTATGCCAATTTTGGTGCATACCAAGTTAACGGAACGACCATGATAGCACGAAGACCTAGGCGGATAGATAGATAGATAGATAGATAGATAGATAGATAGATAGATAGATAGATAGATAGATAGATAGATAGATAGATAGATAGATAGATAGATAGATAGATAGATAGATAGATAGATAGATAGATAGATAGATAGATAGATAGATAGATAGATAGATAGATAGATAGATAGATAGATAGATAGATAGATAGATAGATAGATAGATAGATAGATAGATAGATAGATACTGTCAAAGTGGCAAATGTTCGGCAAGAAATGCTTCGCATTTAAAATGGTTAGCTTTCTCGAAGAAACGTGCCTAACTCGAACATTTGAGTCATTGTCCGTCTACAGTTTGGATTTCAGGTAAAGAGTAACTGCATATTTTATTGGGTGCGCCTCACGAAGAGGCAGAATTCTACCGCAACTACCGAACTACCACAACGCATTTTTTTGGGGGGGGCTATGCACATCAGGAAAATACGCTGACTGTGGCTTGTTCATGGATAGAGTTATCTGCCTGCTTCTCATCATTTCTAGACGCGAAGCGCCTCGGCATTAGAACGAATCGCTCGTCTTGAGCGAGAAACCAGAAGAGAACGATGACGCGGCGCAACACTTCGTATAGATTAGACAACGCGAGCGTTCTCTGAGCTATTCCGGGATGCGCATCATGAGCCTCTTAGCATTCAGTGCTGGTTGCTACAGGGACTCTGAGCAGCCAAACTATTCAAACCACGCAATTTTCCCTTTTTGTTTAACAGCGCAGTTCTTATATTTGTTGCGCTGGGACCGCTTCGCTGCAGTCGAACAGCGAGCGTCGTAATGCGTGTTTTACGGCGTTCGAGGGAGCCGCATTCAAGCAAGGCCGGGACAATTTTGTCGCAAGCTCTGGTATGGGTGCACCAAAAGTAAGCCCTTTACGCCGCAGCAAAAACACTAAAGTTTCCTATCGTGTTTGTGTATCTGTCGTCACTGCAGTGGAGACGCTAAAGTGCAATAGGAGAAACTCAACGAAGGGAAATGATGCTAGCAGCGCCACTTCAGGAGTAGGAAAGAAGCAGCAACTCAAGGGTGAGTGCGCTCTGGTGGCGCCAAATCTTTGTTCTATAAGGTATGCTTAGCTTACAGGAAATGTCAGACAAATTGCTTTCATTTCGAGGTGCTTAACCCTCCTCAGAATTAGGAGTGTGTTAGGCGCTGAACATAGCTTTGTGTCTGTCACGGTGCGCGTATTTCTATTCAGTTTCATGTTTGATTCTTCCAGCTTTCTGTTTTTTCTTTTTCTTTTTTTTTTGCGTGGTTTGGAGCAACAACGGCTGTGTCGAGCACTTCGCTCGATACGTGTGCTTGCTTCACGTGAATAACGAACCATTGAACACGCTATATTCACGTGCTCGAGCATGCAGGAGACAGAATTGACTTAGTATGGCCTGTCGTGTTTCTCTTAGTTTCTTGCCAATACATTTTCAACCATGCGCGGACCCAGGCTCTTTTACAAGGAGGGGGTCTGTGTGGCTTTCTTATGGTACACCCATGCAATTTTTTAACAACAGCACGCGAGCCTCAACCGTAAGGCCTGCCAGCGGCCTTAAAGAGGTTATTTACGGTGGGATTGCCAACTTTATGTGCGGTCGTGCAAGGCGAATTCGAGTTCTATTGTGTACTGCTGCGCTGTTCGCTTGAGGAGTGCCCCTCACTGCTGCAAGGCCACTGACACGTCGTGCGGTCGACGCTCGCGCGATATTGTTAAGAAGTTGCAAGGATGGTACTTGAGGATGATGAGTGCACGAGCGCTTACGATAAATAATAATAATAATAATAACCCTGTAGTGCACAAAGCAAATGCTATGCATACGCACTACAGTTGCAGGTAGGTGCGGTCTGCTATGTAGCGTATATACCGCGGCCGCCGTGGGATGCCTTCTTTATTATTATTATTATTATTATTATTATTATTTATATTATTATTATTATTATACTACGGAGCGAAGTATGGGGTGACTGCCTCGCTTATCGAGAGATCGTGCGAGGAATAGAGTTGGTGACGCGCTGGTGCCATTCTCAGCAGCTGTCGCAGGCAACCTCCGCTCATGCAGCGCTTTGTTTTAATACAGACGATGCGCGCTACTCTGGCGTCATCTCGTAGCCACCGTCACAGCAAAGCCCCTTGTGCGTGGCACTACGCTTTTCTGCTCGAGCTTTCGCCATACCCGCCTCCTCCACTTTCCTACACGCGCTCTCTTCGCTCTCCCCATTTTTTTTTTTCATCCCCTGCTGCGCTCCGCTTTAATTTACAACAGTTGAAATTTAAACTTAATTCAGATTTAAATACAAACTTAATCTTAACCTGTTTTAGTAATTCAGGGTTTTCTTTAATTTTTAGGCTAGCCTTTTTTGTTTTTAAAGCATTTAATACATAAAAAGCGTTAGGAAAGCCGAATAGGCCTAATCAGGGCCCAATTGTTCACAACTGCTTCCCAATCAGTCTGCAGTAATACCATCTGAAATTGTTTTAACGTTAATGGGTTTATATCTTGAATTATTACAGATTGTCGGTATTGGAAAGGTTTGTTTTCAACGCTTTATTCAGGAAAAAATGAAAACTGGTGAGTGATCAATTACTTGTACATTGATAGTTCCTGAGACCGTATTATGAGCGTTCAGATTAGTGATAAAGACGTCTAACCATGCAGCACAGCCATTTCATATTTGCGCATGCGCAGCAATTAGACTGGAGAAGCCACTTGACCCCAGCAGTGTTACGAGCGCACACTGAGTAACTGATTCTTGTAACTTGTTAATGTGTGTTTTTACATTTTTGCATGTTAGCACTGTGTTTTATACATTTTCCTCAGCCCAACACAAAAACGGATTCAATAATTTAAGAAAAGGTCGATGAGCAACCAGTTGGCGGACGATAAAAAACAGAGAAAATATTATTGTTACAAAGAATGGTTAAGATTTCGATAGTACTGTCACTTAAATCGTTTGGTTTATATACGTCACCATAAAATAAATCTTTCATCTATGGTAATAGACCCCGACATTCCTTTTCAGCGCGATTCAGATAATACGTATGATAGCCGGAAAGACTAAGTATGTCACAATCTTCCTGATACCTGGTTTTAGTAGGCATGTTGACGTCATATAAAAAACTAAAGCAACAAAATAACGCATGCACTTCACCCTGCTTGTTTCTGGTGGCCTGGGAGTTCAGGCGAAAATGTAAGGGTTTACCGATAGCCGAGTTAACATTTGTTACGACGGGTTTTGACAGAGGAAACTCACACATATTCTTGTTTTATGATATGGGTGGCAGCTAGAAATGTTGATTACTGTATTTTATTTAAGCCCTCAGGGAAAGTCACGCGAAGCACGTTCGATGTGTCAGTTTTCCGCACGAGTATATTGCCGCCCTTCACCTATGCGTACCTCCATGCTTTTCCTTTTTTGGCAATCGTCTGTCCAAGAAGTTTTTTTGGGGACCGGACGCAAGTGCACGATTTTATTATCTCAACAAATATACAAAATATTCGGATCATTTTCACCCTACACTTCAGACCAGTCTTTGTTCGCTATAAATTAGCGAAAAGTACTCATATTCTCTTCGTTAAATTGGCGACAGAGAGAAGGCTGACATTAAGTATAAATAAATTACGCATATTCGAATTACACGGCAGAACCACTTCCCACGTGTTACAATGCGCAGATACGAAAAACACAGGCGTCGAGTAGAACAATTGCGGTAGCTCAACTTCTTCACTGCTTTCCCGATACAACAGATGCACCGCAGAAGAGTCTTCCGTCTTCTTTTACTTCTTGGCTATGACACTCTCGTATGTACAGGTAACGACCACGGTCTAGAGCAAACGCGTTTTTCTCATCAAGATTATTGAAACTTCCGCCTTCTATTTTTGCTTACAAGAAATAACTCCTTTTTTATGTTTGTCTTTTCTCTATCCAACTTCACTGTCCTTGCATTTCGACTGGTATTTCAGTGCATGACCCATTTGTTTACTTTGCCCTGATAAGTCATGAATGCACCGCTCCTTTTATTTTTATTTTGTTCTGTTTTATAAGCTCTTGATTAAAAATTTTCACAACACGAATTAGTTGCCCATTCGTATGACTGCGATTTAAGAGGTTGTACATCTGCTGGCTTAACGTAATAACTTTAAACAATTATAAAGAATGTACCTTGTTTAGTTCGCCAACGACACCAGGGAAACGAATTACAAGCCTCGTATAAAGCATAAAGATAAGGATAAGACGAAGTATCACTAATTATTTGCAACGCTTCTTTTAAGCCAGAAACGTATAAGTTTCATCACTTACACTGAACATGCCCCGTTTCCACCAAATGTGAAATCAGTCAGATGCACAGTTTCTTCAGGACCCTTTGAAGTATTACGAACAGTGGTACTGTGACACACTGTATGGCTTTAATAACTGATTTTCCACAAAGCTGCTTGTTACTTTACACAGAATTAACATTTATCGCACGTCACCTGCAACATGCTTCCTAATCAAAGTTAATATAAATAACGTTCAACGCATAATTCTCAAAATGGACCTGAAAAACCAACTAGAGACATCATACACACCACCGAAATGCCCACATTGAAATATTTCGGTACTCATCATCCTTAGCGTGCACTTCATGTTCCCTAAATATGGAATAGAAATCTGCGGTTTTCGCTTCTCCTAAGGCTGTAGAGAAACACTCTAACCATTTCGTATAACGTTAATAAACAGGCCAAGAACGATGGCTTTGTAATCTTCATTTAGGCCATTATTAAAGCACGCATAAAACATTGTCTTCTTATTGCGTATAATATCTCTAAACTTGCTCAAGATCTAAGTTTCCTCATTGAACTGGTGTTGTCAGAAAACCGTATGTTTTTGAGCGGTTGTTGTCACTCTACTCGCTTCGATGTAAAATCTTCAGGTTAGAGTTGTCAAGTGCCAGGTAACATCCTGTGATAAAGCACCATGGATAAGTGCCCATTAGAATCACTCCATTTTGTGCTTCGTAGATACTGCTCATTTTATAACCATAGCTATTACTCAAGCTACACTTGCCATGCCCGTAAATTTATTATTTTCTCTCCCCGAATCAACCTTAAGTATTCAGAGTGATGTCACAGTCTGGCGGCGTGAAATTTAATGTTAGAACGAGAAATTCGGAACGTAGTTTGCGTAAACAAACTATAAACGTGTCTAGGATACATCATGAAATTTGTGAGAAAACTAGCATTTAGTAATAGTTTTATAGGACAAAATTAACCTAGACACATCGAACTTTCGGTACTCGTGACACGTAGCATAGTCCCAATTTTAATCAAGTGTGATGCCGCTGTCGTTTCTGTCTTCCCTGGGCAGAGGAGATGTTTTGTAAGCATTTCATACAACACCTTCAAATAGAAAGAAAACGAATTTTGAGCAATTTTTATTTAGCCCCTAATTCACCTAACAGAGTGGTGATTTAGGCAATTTAGAACTGTAAAGTAGTGATGGCGGTAAGCGCATTGCGCTCCCCAGAACAAATGACAAAAAGAAAGCAAAATAGGTAATGAGGGCATAGCGCTCTTTCCTCCTTACTGTGTTGGCCTTTTTACTATGTGCCTTGTTTTGCGTACTGTTCTAACATCCATCATGCCTAAATAACCTACAAATTAAGAAATGTCCGATGTTATTGCCCCTACCGTTTTTATTATTTCCTCTATATACCACCTTTGTAAGTGGTTTCCTGCAAGAAAACAATAAAAATTGGCATATAACGTTCGTTAGTACTTCTATATGCACTAACTGTATTGCTGTAAACGCGTTTGGCATTGTTACTCCCTGTTGTACTTCCAGTGGTAGTTTGAGTAAAAGATGTCAATGTCACACTGAAACACTCTCTCACTTCGGTGTTAAGTCTATAAAATTATTCTGCACAGTAAAATTGCATCTCTACCCTACCACAGAAAGCTTCAAAAAAGCCTGTTTTTTTACCATAGTAGATCTTCGTTTCTTCTCGTTATACCATCTCGCTCTTATAATTACTTTGTTCTCCCAGGTTCGGAAAATTTATGAAAGATATTATTTTTACTTTTAAGCTAAGTAGAGCTTAAGGACTACCTTGATAATTATTGCTTTGGGCCAGTATTGAGGCTCACTTCTACCAAGAGCATGTGGTTGGGAGACCGACTAAAACAATTACTTATTAGGTATTCTTCATTATCTCAACGATGTGTCAACCAGAAAGCTGTACATTCAAGCCCTTCTTTGTAATTGTTACATATCTTTACATGACGAATTATGCTGTGCAGTGATGGTGCAGGAAGAAACTTGGCTATTTAGCAATATCACCGTGCCTTCTTAGTACTTTAGTACAAGTGTCTTCTAAATTAAAGCATGAAACTCGAGGTTTTACTTGCCAAAACCAAGACCTCATGGAGAAGCACGTCCGGTAAATTCGACTACCTGTGGTTCCTTAACGTGCACCCGATGCACGCTACACCGATGATACTGCATTTCACCCCGTGTCGAAATCCGGTCGTGCGGCCGAGATTTGATCCCTCGAGCTCGTGCTCGGCAGCACAATGCCAAAACTTCAACTAGAACTACGGGTCAGAGTAAGCAGAGCCCGTTGTTGTGTCAGTGGTGCATATCTCGCCTCTATGAAGAGAGTTTCCAACTCAAGGCATCCACCCTACAAGTGGCCCGCATGATCACGCGCATCTCACACAGACGCCACGGCATGCGAGAGGAGGACACACTCAAGCTGGTCACAAGCTTGGTCGTCAGCCGAGTGGCATACAGCCTCCCATACTACAATCCCATCAAGAGTGAGGTACAACAGGCGGACGCGATTCTACGCAAAGCCTACAAAACCGCACTCCACCTTCCCCACAACACCTCAACCGAAAAGCTTCTAGCCTTAGGACTACACAATACCTTCGACGAATTGAAAGAGGCGCAACTAGTCTCCCAACAACGCAGACTACAGCAGACCCCATCTGGCAGGGAGCTCCTGAAGAAACTAGGCTGCGCCGATCAACTTCAAGAGATACAGAGGACCGAAACAATTCCGGATGAGTATCGCAACACACTAAAAGTAGCACCCATACCCCAGAACATGGATCCCAACCTACACAAAGCACGCAGAGAAGCGAGGGCTGAATACCTACAAAAGACCCTAGCACCCCAAGAAACGACGGTATATGTGGACGCAGCCACATACGCCAGAGCAGCGGGTCAGAGCAACAGCAACGCGGTAGCAACGGTGATCGATTCGAACCTACGCGAGATCACCAGCGCATCACTACAAGGCTGTACGATAGTCGAGGCTGAAGAAGCGGCCGTCGCTCTAGCGGCAGCGGAGGGCTATCGGTCTAAACGGTCTCTAACAATCCTTACAGACTCGCAAACAGCGTGCCGCAACTACCTACGCGGCAGAATAGGGCACGGAGCACTCCGCATACTCCGCTCCGGAGACCACATAACAGAACGACAAACAAAAGAAGAACCAATTAGGCATACGATAGTATGGACGCCGGGACACACGGGAGTGGCAGGGAACCAAGAGGCGGACAGGATAGCTCGAGGGTACACTTATTACCGAGCATCCAACGTAGGCGACCTCGAGGAAACCGAACCTGTACCCCAAGACTATTCGGCAATAATAAATTACTACAAGGGCTGCAGAAAGCGGTATCCACCACCGCACAACTCCCTTAGCAGAGAGGACTCTGTCGCGTGGAGGCAGCTACAAACGGGCTCGTACCCGACCCTACACGTACTCAGCAAAATTTATCCCACACTATACAATGACAAATGCCCCTGGTGCCACGAAACACCCACGCTGTACCACATAACGTGGGCATGCCAGAAGATAGACGTGGTACCCGTTATACCAAACCCGAGTGCGGAGCAATGGGAGGGAGTGCTCTCCAGCGATCGCCAGGTCGACCAAGAAGGTCTGATTCGGCGAACACAACTGGCAGCAGCATCCAGCGGAGCCCTGGACTAAGGGCAACCGACCGTTGTGCTAAAAGATGGACGATTCCATCTGAAGACCGCAGAAGACCAGCGAATCTAGAGCTGATAAAGTTTTTCACTCACACTCCAACTTAAGTGGCTACAATCCGCGTTTTCATCTCAGTAAAACCCAGCGCTTTGTTTGTTGGAGATTCCCATGCTCCCATGCTTGAAGAAGGTTGCAGTTTGTCTCTGTTCTACGCAACATCCTTCCAAACATAATAACGTCGCCACATTGAAAGCAGCGAGTTTCTTCCAACTTGCGCCATCATTGTGCAAAACATTTACTCACGCATATTTGCTATAATTTACAATATTTACAAGACAATATAATTTACAATTTATTCACAGCCTCCTGATTATTTCCCGAGTCAAAGATACTCGGACCGTGGTCACAGCCGTTGCTGGCGCAAAATGCTATCCGTGCTCTGGGACAGTTCTTGAAGTGCACCGACCACTTCAAGTGCTCCTGTGCATTCGACCGCAAGCACTCAGTAGTGACTCTCTTCCTCGTTTCATTTACCCTTTCCTTTGCTGCAAGTTTCGGGTAGCAAACCAGACGTTCGTTTGGTTGACCTCCATGCTCTGTCTCTCCTTGCTTTCTTTCTCTCTAGCGACACTTCTTTTTTTCATGGCAGTCCAAAATTAAATATACGTGAGTTGCGAATACCTAACAACACCTTTTAAATGCGTTTTCAAATATATCGGTGTTTCAAATGCATGTGGCATTTGAAACACCGGTAGTAGGCTTCAGGGCAATATTCAATGTCGCATACGTTTGAAAAAAGCTGCATAACATTCTCGATATGTGATGCTACGAATGTCCGCAATAACTTTACGCACTTGTGCTGCTGGTACCCGCGGTGGCGCTACTAGCATGCTTGTGGCTTTTGTTAGTTCGTGTAGGGTTTGTTGGAATTTCCATCTTGCTTTCCTTTATTAATATTTCTCTCTTCATTAGTAATGTATGTGGCGTCTGGTGACAAACGACAAAAAAAAAACCTGCCTTCCCATTTTCTTCACCTCCTAGGTAAAATAAATATGGACCATATCTTGCAAGGTAATATCAATGTCCTTACCAGAGATATTCCATTTGATGTGGAACGCTTGTACCTTCATACAAGACAAAAATTAAATAATAGCTGTAGTAAAGCCTCCTATCGCTCCGCTTGCACAGTACAGCCGCCGGGCAGGACGGCTCTCCACCTCGACGCCTCCGTAATGTCACTTCTTGGTTACTGTCACAAATGTATTAAGCTACAAAATCCTTGCGCCGTTATGCTGTTTTATTTATAATATTACTCTTCTTTCCTCACGCACACCCTGGCCAGCAGAGTCAAATACCGCACCTTTCATAACTGACCCATTTGCAGTTGTGGACGAACTCGAATTCCAACGAATAGAAAAAAAAACGCAAAACTCTTTCTCAAGGCAGGATTCATTAGAACGCCTTCCAGGCTGAGTCTTGCAGGCCATTTTTACAGCGAGAGTCGCGAAGGTGAAGCGGGCGACAAGCGCAAATCGTATTGCGCCGTTTCCAGTCGACAAGGCAAGTGGGGTGAGAAAATTGGTTGGTTGTTGTCTCACGCTGCTTTAAGAACGGGATGAGGAAAGCTGCTGAAGGGAAGAACAAGATAAGAAGAGGCAAGCAATGTACAAGTACTGTGTGAACGGCGCTTGGCTAATAGAGCAACCATAGAGAATACGGTGCAACGATGGTTCCTCGGTTGGGAAAGACGTGATTACTGGGTGCGAAAAAGCTGAAGGGGTCCCAGGTGCGTCTGAATGCTCAACGGGCTCTTCTTGCTTGCCGATTCCTTTTCTTTCACCTCCGTTCAATTTTTTTTTCGGTGTGGTTCTTTTGCTTTCTGTGTTGCTTTTGTTTTGCTGCTTGTTCGGGAGGTGCTTCCACGGCGTTTCTACAGTAAAGGCCAGGCAAGCACCTAGAGCAATTACATTCATTTCCATCCATTTCACTGTGCTGTGGATGCTGCTTCTGAACATATACTAGGTTTTACGTGCACCTCAATTATTCTGCTTAAACAACCTTGGTTTTCTTCTGTTCTAATCTACATGTGAAGTATTGCACATGCGAAAGAGTTCCTGCAAGTAAAAAAATTAAAAAAATGTCAGCCTGTCATTGGATAAGTATACGTGGAAGTGTATCTTGTAAACGCACTTAATCGATTTGTTATCCAGAATAGCCCGTTTGCCTGCCATAACACTGCGCTGACAGACCGGATCATCCTAATATTGATAAAACTGTGTGATCTGCAGCAATATCTACAGCTCTTATAGCAGCGGTGTTTCGCCATCCACACTTTTTTCATCATTGCATAGAGGAACATGAAGTGACCCGCTGTGGTTGATGGCTGACTGCTCATTCACTGTCACAGGGAAGCTGGCTCCGCAGTCTAAAATACGTCACAGCAATTAATCGGCTTTGCATGCTCCAGTATTTTAATGTTGATCTATATTCTCCTCGCTCAGGAACTATAGTTATTCGTAATTATAAAAACGTTGAAGCATGCTGCGGGATTTATTTCTATCCGTAACCTAAACAGGTTTTCATGTATGTGGTTTCTCTTGACAGAACTTAGCATGCTGTAGAAGCCTTTCTTTTCTTTTTTCGTTTAATAACTGAACATTTTTTGTCCTACGTGCTTATGCTATAACTGTCAGGAGATGGCGTGGCTGATTCTAACTTCAACGGTGCCTGCTGTCATCATGGTTACGCCTCCTGATTGCATCTGCATGCTACATCGTCCGCCAAGGCTCTAACCTCGTCTGGCCACACTTCCTTGCAAGATCGCTCCATTTGTGTGGAAAATGTGTGGCCTTAACCGACTTTAGTGTCTGTACGTCCATGAAGATACGATCCAACCATAGTGCTTGAATACCGTTCGATCCGGTATTTCTGTTTAATGTCATGGCTCACAGCTGAGAAAGCCCCCGCTAAAATTGTGAACCAATTTAATGTGAAAGGGCTAAATATACCGCACATTATTGCTTTTGAGGCTTACGACAGGTACCGTAGGTACCTGCACTTTCTTTATTCAAATTTATTTATTTTTATATTCTTAGTAGTTATATGAAGTACATATCGCGCAACATTAAGCATAGAATTTTTGTTATTGTTTTCAAAAACGATTGCTACTTTTAGTGTAACGGCAGATTTGTACCTTCTAAAGACAGTACTCTCATTCTGCTTACACTCCTACAAATTCTTGAAAGCGAAGACGCATACTGTGCATTTTTTAGGCGCTGTCCATGGTTTGCCTTCCTCAAGATTTTTAAATGCGTGCGTGCCTAAACTAAAATGCGATTGTAGCTTGACCCATATGCTGGGCTATAGTTTGTTCTAGCGCTTCTTGCCGCTTTCTTTATTCCTTTATACAGTATGAAACAATCAAGGCCACATTACGTAATAAAGTGCTATGCTACAAACTCGCAGGATTGCTTCTGCGTTTATGTCAGTGCAGCAGCTTTCTTAGAAAACATGTCTTTGTTTTGCTTATTCCCGCTCACTCGTCGTTACTAAAGCAATCTCGATCGCTTTTTACAGCGAAGCTCTTCGTGGCTAGGGTTCCGTGGATTTTTCATGCCCGTCAACATTTCTGCGTGTGCAAGAACTCAAGTCCCGAATTGGATGCCAACTAGTTTCATTCTGTGCTAAAGCTTGTACGTCTCATCACTTGGATATGCATTTATCAGTAGAATAGTTATAAACAGGCACCATTTTCAATATCAGTAGACTCTCAGGCTGATCATTTTCTTTGCTTGCTTACGGGGGTATGAGATATTGCATAAGGTGGTATGAGGCATTCATTATTTTACGGCAGCTGGGAAAATAGTTTGATACATACATACATACATACATACATACATACATACATACATATACGTACGTGCGTACGTACATACATACATACGCACGTACGTACGTACATACATACATACATACATACATACATACATACATACATACATACATACATACATACATACATACATACATACATACATACATACATACATACATACATACATACAAGCATACATACATATACAGGGTGTCCCACATAACTTCAGGCAGGCATTAAAAATATGCGGACGGCACATAGCTGCAAAAAACCAAGGTAATGTTGTTTGCCGTGACTTTGACATACTCAGATTATGTTTTTTCATTCCGCCTAATTAGATAAACAGTATTAATTGAATAATTAACTTCTCAAATATTGTACTTAGAATAAAAGAGTTAATGAGAAAATTATAGAGCAACATGAATAACGCCCGACATGGTTTTCTGTACCTCAATACATAGTACATGAAAGTCTTTCTCTGAGCGTGAAAGAAACCGGCGAATACACGCAAAGTTCCTCGAGCGACCAGTCGCGCCGCAATGTTACGTGTATTTGTGGGCTTGTGTTTGCGAGCAAATCTTACGCGGTATCGACACGTTTGCTCGTCTCTCATTGGCGTATGCCGTGTGACGTCTCCGAAGCAAACATAGCACTTGCTCGAAACGAAGTTGGCCGCAGCGGGACCTAGGTGACAGCTCCGTGAACTGGAGTTTATTTTTGTCGTCCTTGTGGTCATTGCATGAGTTATTTAGCATCTGCAGAGATAGTAAGCGAATGCAGCAGACTGCTGTACCCTTCCTGACCACTCGTCTGCGTGCAGTCTTCAACGGAAACTGAAGAAGCGAAGTTTCTTGTGTCAGACGAACGTCAGAAGGAACAGAACCACATATTTAATATGCTTTGTGCTGTCCTTCGCGAGTGCTTTACAAAAGAGAAGCCCATTGCATATGCGTGTTACGAACGGCCTGTGGGGGCTGGCGAACTAGAGGAAAAGTGACCGACGAAACCCGCCTGCGGTGACTCACTTTGGAAAAACAACAATGCGCTGAGTCAACAGGCCGGCGGGGCCATGATGTCTACTGCGGCGACTCGTTTTGTAAGGAGGACAATACGACAGCCCCCAAGCGAGCGGCGCCGGGATGTCTACACGCAGTCGGCGGACCAAGTATTGTTAGTGGTTTCGCCGTCACCGTCACGGTTTGTTTGAAGCGGTGGAACACCTGCAAGAATGGGTTTTGCGGCGCCGTCTCACGTGTCTTAGAAAGTCGTCAGTCAATGAACAGACGCGGCGGCCACTGTCTGTTGGGTCAACTCTGGGACCAAGAGGCGCTTGCTCAAGGCAAGACCCGTGTCTGCGATAACCTTCTCACCTTGGTGTCGTCAGTCAAACCTGCGCGGAAGTGAGTGTGTAAACCCTCCCCCTCAATGGCATGTCGGCTATGATGACTTTGGACGCTCCGAATTGGTCGACGGTTGAACGGCCGTTTTCCCTCACCTAGAGATCGTGAGAGGACAAAGTGTTTATAAGCAGCCGTGGCGCGGTCGCTGGGTGGGCATTCTCTTTCAGTCATGCTAGACTGATGAACTGTAACGTTCTCATGTAGATAATGTAAATAAGTCCCATATTTCTCGTTCTCGATGAGAACCAGTCTCTCCCTTCAACAACATCCTCAGCGTGGATAAGTTGGACGACGGCACGGGCCAGCTACCATCTATTTCATGCCTGACCCCAACCCTTACAGTATATGGTCAGCATGATACATAGTCCTTCTGTGCCAAAATGAAGTGTGCAACCGCCACTGCTAGCCGGATTCTGCATACGCGATTGGATGCGGTTATGCATGCGGTTAATCACAATTGATGAAAGCCAGTCCTTTACAAGTTTCAGAAATAATGATACGATCAGTAGCGATAAGCTTTGATGCCTCATCACTTTCATTTGTTATGTGCTACTCCATGTGAAGTTTTGGCTGCTGCGACGCGCTGTGGTGATGCCAAAAGCCTACAGACCCTATCCGGATTCAGTACTCGGGTCCTTCTTACAAAGTGTGTTCAAGAGATACAAATTTTTATGTGTACGCGGGATATGTCGCTGCTGTGCTAGGCGTAAATGTGTTCGCTTTGTGCAGTGTGCGTGCACTGTGAAGTGAAAAGTGTGTAGCGGTGCGACTGTCGCCTTCAAAGCTGACCAATAAAAGAGGATCACGTGCAGGAGGCCCGACAAGAGAACACGCTATCGTGCTCGACTTGAGCGGAGCGGTGTCGGCCGCTCCAGATTTCCGCGGCACCATGGGTGGCCGGCCTAAATAAACAGTGGCCACGGCGGCTACCTCTTCGCGCTGCCTCCCACAAATTGGTGACCCGGACTACTAAGCCCTGCCTTCCCACAATTGGTGACCCGGACGACTGAGCCCAGCCTTCCCACAAATTGGTGACCCTGACGTGCCACGCCAGCGTCAGCACACCGACTCTACTAAGGCCAGTGACGCCGCCTCACGGGGTCCGGCACACGTCCCGCTTTTGCAGGGTGTCCAGGAAGTCTATTTTGGCATGCCGGACACCTGGTTCATTCAGATGGACAGCCACTTCCTTCTCAATACGGTTTCAAGTTGCGGCAGCGTTCCAGGCTCCGGTTCTCACCCCCGGCCCGAAATTTTATGAGGACTTGGCGGCAGCCGTCCTCGCTCCCTACGTTACCTCGAGCGCTCAGTCTCCTCCAGCCAGCGCTCCGTCACAACAGCTCTCGCCATCTGAATCATCACGTCATTCCGTGTCTTGCCATCCCACATCGCCTGCGTCCACCTGTGCCGATCGCCAGTGCGCACCGGCCCCAGCATCAAACCTTCACTTGGTTGGTGAGCCTCTTTCCCACTTCAAAGGCACCTGCTCAACGACTCTTTCGAAAGAATTCCCTGGGCCAAACGGAAGCGCTATTATCTACTTTACGGCCCACTGCTCTCCTTCCTTGGGCGTTCCCGTAAGCTGTCCACTTTCCGTTCGGGTGCGGCTCACAGATCATCGGTTCAGAGTCTCCCCCACCGGCTCCACTGGGCGTAAAGTTCACACTCGCGGGCACGGCGACGCCACATTCACAACCTTCGCGATGCTTTCAGCGACTGCCGCAACCCTGATGCTATCGGCCTTCGATATTTCACCGCAAGCAGCAGCAGGCGAGCCTTCTGGTGTTCCGAGCTCACGCCTTCCGCGGATGCATGGCCTACCGAAGTCCTACAGGAGCAGCTCTGCCATCTGTTCCGTTCTTTTCTTTTATGTTCAGCTCAAGCATCACTTCTACGTCAACAACATGAGTGACTAATACTTGGGCTATCTCCACGCAAGTTCCGAGCTGCCAGACTGTCTACTTTTGGTGCTCCAACTTCTGCAGTCCCGGGCACCTACGAAAACCTGCGGCAGGTCGCAATCTTGCACTGCTGCATCACTTTGGCTGTGCCTCGCTCACAACCAACGTTGCCGGTGCTGCCTGGTACATCTCGCTCAGATTGTTGCATCTCTCTCGGATTGGAAATCAAAAATACGCGAGCACGACGTAGCTGAAGAAAACCAAGGTAATGTTGCTTAGCGTCGCTTGGAGCAAGTCAAATTATTTTTAGTATATATGTTGCCTAGGTAGATAATTAGTTATTAACAATTATTTAACTTCTCATATATTGTAATCAGAACAAAACTGACAATCACGAAATTGTAGGGAGTCATGAAAAATTCCCTATTCATCTTTATGTTGCTCTATACGTGCTACATAAAAGTTTGACTCAAACCTCAAAAATCCCGCACATGCACGCGTGAAAAGTCTCGCTGCACTTTTTTTGTTTCGTGGGCTTTAACCATTGTTGAAACATTAATAGCGGTTAGTGTTACATCAATTTTGCTTGAACTGGTATAGAATATTAGCAATTTGTAGACGCATAGTGAAAAAATTGCTCTGTCATGATGAAGCTTTTTATCAATGAAATTTGGGCATGACTTCGGCAAGGGCCGTAGCCGTTTCTGGTGTTATGCCAAAGCGCAGCTATAAGATAAAAAGTTCGCAGTCATTGTAACATACGCTAAGAGGATGAAAACGAAAACCTGCGCGCTCACGAGACATTCGTTACATTACTTGGTATTTTCATTCTAATGCATTTTTACTTCTTATTGTTTTCTCCCACCAAATGTCGTGGGTTCGAGGGCCCTAATTAACTATAGCTTAACTAAATGTACCCTAATTACTTTCGCCTTATAATAACATCAAAGGTGATGGGTTCGACTCTCGCCCTTCACAATGTCAATTGAAATGCAACTTGAAGGTATGGTTGGTTCGGCCATATCCGTTTGGGCGTTTGGGTCGGGGTCAGGTCGTCTCCTAGCCTGCTGGAGTTACTCCGGTATGCTGTCCATGCTTTTTTTTTCTAGCGTTATTGTATCGTCTCTTTAATCTTCTCTATCTACCTTGCGCCGCTATCTGCCTGTAATAGACCCGGTCATATCATTCTCTTCGCTGGATTTTTCCACCAATACTCCCAACATCTCTTGCTTATCTCGACTGCTGACCGGCTGGTACCTTTGTCTACTTTAAATCCAAGCGTTTCTGGTAGTTGTACCTTACGTACATGTCTGGGCGAATCACTTCGCATTCCATTAGAACGTGCTGAGTGGTCCCCGGATACACGTGCCCCTTCTAATTGCGAATATTTGCTCCGGTATGTTTTGCCCTTAGGCAACCATCTCGAGCCTCAAACAGCAAGGCACTTTCCTTCGTGTTATCGTACACATTTACCATTCTAATTTCTTTTTTCTAATTCTTGTAATTCTCGATGGTGTTTTTCGTTTCCACTATTTGCATCCAATTCGCTGTTTCTGTTTCTCTCAATTTCTTTCCGATTGCTCTAGGCGAATGCGCGGAGGCAAGTGCCATCTGTCGGAGCTTCCAGGAACCCAGCGGTGCACTTGGCGTGCGCCTCCCGCTGTGATTGGTGGGTTTTTGGGTGCAGAGACGAAGAAATCACAGGATCCTAGTCGTACGCAACTTCACTGTAAAAATATTACCTATATCACATAGTTTGCAGTCGCCCATGCCGCAAGCCTGTTTGCAGCCACAAGAAAAAAAAAGCAACTCATATCTCTTGCAGTAGTACAGAAAGCTAAATGTATGCAGAAACCATCTTCTGTGCCTTTTTTCTGGTTTCTGCACTAATAGACGTGCAACAAGAGCGAACTTCTACTCTTTGGCTTTCAATGCTTAATACTTTATATGAACAGAGAAAAATAATTTGTTGGGAACGGCCGACTAAACTTGAGCTATAGCTAAGTATATGAAAGGAGTAGCACCAGCAAAGCACACGCTGCAGTGGTTCCTATGCACAGTGAGCAGCCATTTCCCCAGCCCAGGTGTGACTAGACCTGTTAGGCTGAAATTGAGTTTGCCAATATTTAAGAGCAAAATGTATTCTGACGAGTACTGCAGGCACAGCTTTAGCAGTTGCCATTAAAGTTCAGATTAGTAGCACCTACAAAGCAAATTGTAATGTTCTCGCACTGCATTGCAATATATCGTTTGGTTAGGATTTTCCCAGTTTTCTCGGAATTGTGAACCCCAGTTCTGCATGTGTTAAATGTTTCACTACTCTGTAACCTGCAAATTTTCCAACGAATCTGTTAGTACGATTGAGAGCGCTCATAAGGTGTTATTTTCAGCAAGAAATATACCATTCACAATGATGAAATTTTGATGAGACGTGAGTAACCCTTAGGGCGAAAAACGACCACGATTTCATATTTACAGAAAATTGCTTCAGCAAATGCTATAGCGTTTTATCTTTATTTTACGCTGTCTTCTCCAGTATCGCAAGCAAACTTTACGTTACATCAAGGTTATATTTGTGCGAAAAGACTGGCACGTTTTTAGGCAGTGTGTAGCTAAATTGTTTAGTTATATGGACTTTTTCAATAGTTTAAAAATTCATTGAGCTACGCAGCGTTATAGTGTAATCTAACCCGCCGCCCTCGCTTAAATTTTAAAAAGTCCATGCTCAAACTTAACGAAAATGCGGAGAGGGTTATGGTAATGAGCATTTGAAGGTAAATTGGTGAAGATCAAATACATCCTGTGCAAGATGAAATCTTTACAAGTGCTTGAAAGTATTGTACCTATGTTTATTGGTATGTTTTACCAGTTCCCAGAGGGGACTAAATTATAGCAAGTTTAAATTTGTGAGGAAGGTCTTAAATGTAACGTGTAGCAAAATTTTAACGTTATTGGCCTAATTAGAAGTATGGTACGTAGTAATGAAATTTATTCACTCATTAATATTGTGTCACATAAGCTTGATGACAAGGTCCACCGTTGTCATCGGTTAACAAAACGACGAACCATGTTTGTTTGGTGTTAGCAAAGTTCAAATTAGGGGTGATGTGTTGGTAAAGGGTGAAGTGGGTGCGTTATATGCGTCTTTTGCAAAAAAATCTACTTAGGCGAAGACTTTGGAGCGTTACGAGTGTGTTTTCCCAGCCACGCCGAATTTAGACCTTTCGGAGTAGGGTTGACAAACAAAACTTCGATATTGTTCAACAAGTTCGAAAGGGTGAAAATGTATAAATCACGTACTAAACCATTTTTCATACTATGAGACAATAAAGTAACGTCGTACCTACATTCATTTGCTTCCGGACATTGCATATATGAGATTAGGCCGCTTGTGTTGTTGCATAAAACTAATGACTACGACCAGAAAATGTAACTCACTAACGTTTCTCGAACAATATTGCCGTATTCCAAAGTTCTCAGCAGGAAAGGGTTGTTCTTGGCCTAAATGACGTTCACTAGAAGACACTGCCATGGCAACAAAAATGTCGAACAAATACACAAAGAAATAGGACATGGCCAGCGTACTTTACAATAAAGTTAATTCATTCTTTGGAATTTCGAACGACAGTGCTCCGCATTTTATGATTTTGTATTTTACCTCTTCGTAACAATAACATATATTCAACTGAATGGAATCCCTTTCCACAACAAATTCCGTCATGTTTATGCATAAACGATGCGATTATTCTGGAAACAAAACGATTCCTTCTCCAAAGAAATAAAATTCAGTTTCTCTCGAAGGCGAGGTATAGATAGAGATAGCAAAGTAATCAACATATACATGAAATAAGTTTTGTGTCCTTATCGGCCGTATAAATTGTATTGACACTTCCCTACTAGTTTCGTTAACAAACATGAAGTCACAGGCGCCTGAGCAAACATGAACCAATCTCACTCGATCTCCGAGAGCACTCCCTATCGGGACGCTGGCGTGGAGAAGAGTGCCGGCAGCAGCGAACGAATGTTGCGTACTGTCGTGTCTCTGAAACTTCTCGACTGCCTCTCTAAAGCTTGATATTATTCGGCGTTGACAACTAGGCATGTGGAAAAGTAGCGCGCATGAAGCCATCAGCCATATCGACTCGCGCACCTTCCCAACCACAGCAGGTTACTGATCTTCCGTATATACGCATCTTTCCGATATATAGTTTACCATTGTCTTGTTCAGGTAGAAATTTATTTCCATGTTAGCGGTAGCAAACTATGACAGCATAAAGATAGCTTGGGGGCGTTTCCAGCACTCGTTCCGCTCGGACGTGTTTTTCCGTAGCTCCGGATTATCGCCCCGTTTGCTGGTTCTTTCTTTCGAACTCTGTTGTTTATGGACCGCTTTGGCGGTTCGTAATTACTACTGGCGACTATCTACAAGGTCCGTCGTCATCTACACCCTCCTGCTGCGTTGTCCAACTCGAGTTCTTGCACGGCTTCGCGAGTGCGAGTGCCCCCGAGGCACTCGCCGTGTCGGCGGGGAGCATCCAAGTTGCTGTCCGCTGCGTCGAGGGAGCGAAACATTACCGATGCAACTGCCATCCAAGCCAGGAACGTGTCCTTCGTGGGGACAAGTGCAACGTGTGAAGGCGGTACCCTGAGCATGGATACCACCAACATGGAGCAGAACAGCCCTGCTGTCGTGGCGCACACCTCAGCCAAGAGAACGAAGGAAGCTACTGGCCTCCCATCGGATGAAAATGTAGCTCCAGCAGCACCGAAAAGACCTCGCTCATCCCAAGGCCTGCCCACACGACCGACACGCACGTCTCCTGAGTCGCCAACGACATCGTGGTACATAGTGGTTATCAAGCCTCGTGCTAGATATGACATGTCCACTCTGCACAACCGTATCATTCGAGCGGCCCTGGACGCCTGCCTCGAGACTTCCCGATTTCAAGGTTTTGCTCTACACAAACCCACTAATACGGTCTCAGTATGGGTGTCTGCTATGGCACTAGTTTATAAACTCGAAGAACTGCAACAAATACAAGTCTCGGAAGAGTGTGTCCTTCCAGTCCAGGCGTACCTCGCCAGTGGTACAGATTTAAGACGCTACGTGGTTAATGGCGTTGACCTTGACGAAGAACCCGAGAGGCTCCTGCAGGAACTATCGTGTCCCACACACAAGGTCGTGGCTGCTCGCTACCTAGGCAGCGGTCGTACGTGCCTAATCACGCTTCAAGGTCCTAATTCCCCACCTGAACGTATCCTGCGTGCTGCGTACTGCACCCGCGTCCGTTCAAGCCTTCCGTTGTGTACTGCTACTCTTGCTTTAGACAGGGACACATGAAATCATCCTGCCCCTACCCACCTAAGGACGACACCATGGAGCCTGAACCGTCGGCATCGTTTAGATGCGGCCTATGCCAAACAAACGATCATGACATCACTTCCACGACGTGTCCTACGAAGTTGAAGGCCACCAAGAAGGCTCGACAACGCCATTCTCGACAGCCAGCAAGGACCCCTCGAGATTCATCAATGAAACAAGTCCCTGTGTACAACCGTTACGCCGTTCTGGCCTCGCTGGAAGAGGACGCTAGCCAGGTGACAAAAGCAAGTACAGCGACAAGTGATGCTGCCACTCGTACCTATAGCGCAGCTGCTAGGTCGTCCACTTCACGACCGCAACGGGCATCACAATCGATAGAAGACACGCCGCTTCCTTTGGCAGACGAAGAGTTCGAGATCGACGCTCGCCTGGCCAACCTTGAAAAGGAAATCCAACGTCTCAAGGAACGCCGTACAGTGCTCCGGCATCGTCATGACGGAGCGCGGCCGTCGCATTCGCCGTCGACGTCTAGTCCTGCTCATATGGCTAACCCGGCATCTGTGTCGAAGCCTCTTTCACCCCAAGAACTCCTGCGCTTCGTTGCGCAACAGCTCCAGCATCTCACCTCGGTTCTACTGGCCAATCTTAATCTATGATGGCTGCTACGTCTTCAAGTGTGCCAGAAGGCATCTTACAGTGGAACTGTCGCGGCATCGCGGGGAAGGTCGGAGAGCTGCGTCAGCGTCTCGGATATGGGAAGCTGCGTGTTTGGGCTCTACTGCTTCAAGAATCCAACGGCCTGCCACCCATTCCAGGATTTGTGGCATACTCATCGCCTTCAATGTTGGATCGCAGGAGTGCTACGCCCGATGTCCCTCCAGGAAAGGCTGCAGCGTATGTAAGATGCACTCTTCCTCAGATTCGAGTTGATCTTTCACGGTGGTGTACTCTATGGCAAGAAGTCGTGGCCGTATTGGTTCGTCTCCAACGCATGGACGTTATCATCGTTTCATACTATGCCCGCCCCAACAGCGGTCGTGCGGCTCAGTTGTGTCTCGGCTGGCTGGCGCACCTACGACAGAAACATCGTGGTTGCCCCATTATGGTCGCAGGAGATTTTAACGCGCCCCACACCACATGGGAATACGCTATTTCCAGTGCGCGTGGTACATGTGTGCTGGACACATTTATGGACGCCCAATTCACTCTGCTTAATAATGTGTCAGTGCCTACTCGTCGGCGAGACCACCCTCGCGCGCAGCCACACTCACCGGACTTATCTTGGTGGCTAGGAAGGACGACCGTCTCGTGGTCATGTGAACCCGACTGCTGGGGTAGCGACCATCATCCGATTCACCTTGGCTTATCTTCGGGAGGAACAGGCCGCCTCCGCCGACTATGTCGAGTGGTGGACTGGGATCGATACAGGGCGGTATCAGAAAGCAATGTATCCAACTTCATGGTGGACCCGTCCCATTGTCTTAAGGCGGCATTAGTTGAGGCGACATGTACGTCGTGGGTTGATGAATCGCGAACCGCTCCTGATTTGCAACTTCTGCGTCTCTGGGCGTCGCGCCGCCAAGCAGAACTTGCATCAGAACGTGACCCTGCATCAAATACCCTTCGCTTAGAGGCCCAACGCCTTACTGCAGTAGCTCGGCGCCATGAACACCGCTTAGAACGTGGCCGCTGGATGGACTGGTGCTCTTCTCTCGGACCTTCGTCGTCCAATGCCTCCATTTGGCGCACCTTCCGAGTAATGGAACGTGGTCGGCGCCCTCCAGAGCCCGCAGCCTGCGCCCTGTTAGCATTGGGCCAGACACCAGCAGTATTCGCAGAAATTGTCGCCCACACCTTTTTTCCGGCTTTGGACAAAGCACCGCCTCCCTTCGTTGTTCAAAACTGCCTTTCCGCGGACGCAGGCACGCCGCCTACGCTCTCTGACATCGAGGGTATACAAGCTGCCTTCACTATGGCGGAATTTTTAGCGGCAATCGACCTGTCGAAGCCATGCAAGGCACCAGGACCGGATGGCATACCATATGAACTTTATAAAAACACGGAAGGCAAGGTTCTCGAAGTGCTGTTGGGGGCCATAAACGAAGCTTGGGCTACAGGAGTCATTCCCGATTCTTGGCGGCATGCAGAAATGGTCCCTATTCCCAAACCCGGAAAACCCCAAGATAATATCGCTCATATGCGCCCAATAGCACTAACCTCAACGTTAGGCAAGCTGATGGAGCGTATGCTCGCGACACGTATTACATGGTGGCTCGAGCGGTACTCATGGTATCATCCTGGCCAAATCGGGTTCCGTGCTCATCTAGGCGCAGAGGATGGCCTTGCGTACCTATCTTCTATGGTTCTCATCGGAGGCCGCTCCCGAAGAATTCTCACGATTCTGGCAATGGTTATTCGTAAAGCATACGACCATGTGAGTCACGAAGCGATTGTCGAAATTCTCCATTGGCTTCAGTTCCCTAGCCGTGTCAGCACATTCGTCGAAGCCTTCCTGTGCGCTCGCACCTTCTCCATTCGCCTGGCCGGCCAAGCAGCAGGTCAGTTCATCGCACATCGGGGTGTCCTACAAGGATCTGTGCTCGCACCAGTCCTTTTCAATATTGCTCTCCTTCCACTAGCCTGGAAGCTAGCCACGATACATAACGCACAGTACATAATGTACGCAGATGACATCACTGTCTGGTCAGTTGATCCTGAAGTCTGCCACGAAGAACAAGTCCTCCAAGAGGCCCTAAACATGACGCACAGCTGGTGTGCACAGATAGGGCTTGATATTTTTAAGGACAAGACGACGTACATGTCAGTAGCGAACAAGTATGGGCGCCGTCTACTGGCACTCCGGCCTCTTCAGTTAACTCTGGATCAGCAACCATTACACGAGGCTTCAACTCTCCGTGTACTCGGCCTTGAAATGGATTGCTCCGGATCTGCGGGACCATGGGTCAAGAATGCAAAGCAACAGGCTGCAGAAACGATACAGTTGATACGTCGGATTGCGAAGAAATCTGGCGGAGCGAGCACCAACATGGCTCGCCTTCTTGTCCCTTCTGTATTGCAACCACGACTCGTCTACAGAGCCCAGTTTCATCATCTCACGAAGGCACAATGGGCTCGCCTTGAGGCCATTAATAACGAAGCTATGCGGGCCATAACGGGACTACCACGTCTCACTCCGTTGCCAACCCTACAGGCTGAGTCCCAACTCAACACTATTGACGAACTCGTACACCAACGTCGATGCGCGCGCACCCTAAAGCCATCATATTTCAGCTTGGCTGCTTCACTGGCCCGGTACATGGGACACGAAATAGACAATCCAGCATCTACGAGACCCGATGTAGCTCCGTGGAAAAGGGTGCAATTAAGTGACAATAAGCCTCTTGGTCGTCTGTATAGCCCGGTTCCTCGTCAGGCGAATGCCCATGTTTCCCGCCATCACCGTGCCGAAGACAATCAAGACGATGCGACTCTTGTAGCATACACTGATGCCAGTGTAATGGCACCATAATTCACACAGCTCTCGTGTGTCCATTGATACCAGAGGCAGGCCAAACGTGCTCGTATGTTGCCGACCCTGCACCACTGGCCTACCTTGCCGAGCTTGCTGCCATACGAGACGGCTTGGCCGCGTTGCTACCTACTGTTCAAGATGCTCGATACTCTCAACTCATCATTCGCACAGACTCGACTCAAGCCATCCACGACATACGTAGGGTGTCTCGGTCCACTCTATTGTCAGATAGCATTCACCGTCTTGCTGCCACTACGAATATCCTCATACGCGTCCAGTGGGTGCCTCGAGCAGCCTTGCCGGGTCTCCTTGAAGCAGATATGGCAACCCACCCACAGATTACAACATACCCACTTCCACATTTCCCTGAAGAAGCCTGTGGACGACTGATCCGGGAAAAGGAAAACCTCCGACGTACCACACGAGCTCTCATACCTCCGTGTGGGTCAGACCTCCCTGGTGGGTTAACCCGCCGAGAGGAGGTTACGTTAAGGAGGCTACGTGTCGGGGTCGCGCTCACCCCGTCTGTGACCGCTCTCTGGCCACAACAATACCATGGTCCTTACGGCTCATCGTGCCCATTTTGCAACACAGGAATCCAAAATGTGACAGTGACACACCTATTATGGACGTGCCCAGGACTTCATCTAAGCCGTCTCCGCCATCTCCGGGCAACAAGCCTCCGGCCTGGCCGCCCACCCGACCTTGAACGTTGGATTCATGGACCCCACCATCGTTCACTCCTAGATTTTTTGCACGAGTCGAACATATTCGTGTATTTCTAACGCCTTTTGTATTATGCCTAAGGGCACGCTTTCGAATTAAAAAAAAATAAAGATAGTTTACTCGCACCACGCGCATGATCTCGCTGTTCAATTTTGCAAGCCAGCCTGCGGGGGACAACAGTTATTCTTGGTTCGTAACAAAAGACGATAACTCACGTTTTGTCAAGTCTGCAAGTGTTCGCAGAAAAAACGAACACTAAACTTGATAAGCTGTTATTCTCTCGTTATGGCCATTTGGTGAAGGAGTCGGTGTTTAACTTTCCAATTCGCTGTCGGTTGTTTCTCAGTGTGTGTTGCACGATCGCTCAGTGACGCACTTAACTTGATACATACCTATGGTGGCTCCAAAGTACAGTTCGCACGATCTAAATGCTTCAACCCGCATAGAGGATGGTAGAACTGGCATGTGTTCGACTTATCTGCTTTGTCACGCGATGTTTCACTTAAAATAAAGTATTGTGGAGTAGTAGTCAGAAGGATGCAATCATTCACTATTTCTGAATTGCTCTTGTACGATTAGGTGAACATGTACTGGGTATGTGTACTAGTTGCCTCATATTTATCTGCAAACAGCGCAGACGCAGGATAGGTAACTTGAACGCACTGATTACCAAATGAAGGATTCGTTGCATTGAAGGTTGTAAATATAAACCTTATAGGAGCTAGAGACCTAAGGAGGTACGTACATAAGATGAATGCAACGCATGTATCCAACAAGTTCCAATAAAACACGTAAGATAAATGAAACTAGATTAATTGCAGAGAAATGGACCTGTTCTATCAGTCAGGCACAATAATGGCATGGCTGTACAAAGTGGTCTGCTAAGACAATTAGCATAAGCGTCAAGAATTTCATGCATGCGTCGCACGCCGTAAGTCCGGAGGACGCGTGCATCTCAAACTTCACCAGAATTCAGTAGCACTTATTGAGGCGACATGGAAAGAAGACTGCACATTGATCTCGACACACGTATACAACAATGTTAAATTGCTTTTTCTTTACATTTACTTTACTCCACTTTCAGAACATTTGCACAATTCTGCCCATAAGACTATACAGAGCCACATAGTTGCCTCTTTTTCACTTCAATGCTTTCGCAAGCAGTTCATGCAGTTCGCTTAAATTGATTTAACCTCTATTCACCATGTTTACCAGCAGTAAGTATGAATCAAAGCACTTCTAATGGACAATGACTGTCATTTTTTGTTTAAGGGTCAGCTTTTGAACTGCTGCACCAATTTTGATAAAAATTTTAGGGATGGCTTTTTTTATAGATCTTTTTCATTAGACTATGTTCTAAAGTTCAGCACCCTAACACTAATAGAGAGGAGCTTATGTCATATAGAGCAATCAAGAGTGTCAACTTAGGAAAACTATCATTTACAAAATAAAGAACGTGTACTAATTGTTTGTGATTAGATACCCTCTAGATGGTTTATAGAGCAGGATAAGGCAAGTCGCATATTTTTGTCATTTCTGTAAAAAATGTCATCACTCTAAAAACAAAGTTCATTTTTTTGTTGTCATTAAAGATCAGACGTCTGATAATTTATTGTGTTGTAAATTATTTATGGATCTAAAGAGTATCTCACCTTGTTCCTGACGAAATCTCAGTCCAAAAATTACCTTGTAAGCAGCTTTTGGCGAAGCAGTTTGGAAATGGCAGTTTTCCTAGAGGAAAAATGGACGCAGCCTGAAATCAGTGAGAAAGAAACTTGCCATTGGACAAACCAACATATATGCACTGGAAGATACGCAGGGTAACATCATCAATGATGTCGAAGATATAGTGAAGGAAGCGGAAGAATTTTTTACTGCCCTGTATAATACCCAGAGGGGTCACGATACATCCATTACAAAGAGTGATGAACAAGATAGAGAAACTCGCCCTCTAACTAGCGATGAGGTCAGAAGGGCCTTGCAAGACATGAAAGGAGGAAGAGTGGCAGGAGAAGATGGAATAACAGTCGATTTAATCAAAGATGAGGAGACGTACTGCTTGGAAAACTGGCGGCTCTTTATACGAAGTGTCGATCGACTGCAAGGGTACCAAAAAACTGGAAGAATGTAAACATTATATTAATCCACAAAAATGGAGACGTTAAAAGATTGAGAAATTATAGGTCCATTAGCTTACTCCTAGTATTATATACAATTTTTACCAAAATTATCTCCAATAGAATAAGGGCAACAGTGGACTTTAGTCAACCAAGGGAACAGGCTGGCTTCAGAAAGAGATACTCCGCGATGGATCACATCCACGTGATTATTCAGGTTATCGAGAAATCCGCAGAGTACAGTAAGCCTCTTCATATGGCTTTCATAAATTACGAAAAGGTATTTTATTCAGTAGAGATACCAGCAGTCATAGAGGCATTACGTAATCAAGGAGTACAGAACGCTTCCGTGAATCCCTTGGAAAATATCTACACAGCTACCTTAATTCTACACAAGAAAAGCAGGAAGACACCTATAAAGAAAGGGGTCAGACAGGGAGACACAATCTCTCCAATGCTACTCACTGCGTGCTTGGAAGAAGTATTCAAGTTATTAAACTGGGATAGCTCAGGAGTGAAGATCGACGGCGAATATCTCGGCAACCTTCGGTTTGCCGATGACATTGTTCTATTCGCCAACAATGCAAACGAGTTACAACAAATGATTGAGGACCTTAACAGAGAGAGTGTAAGAGTGGGGTTGAAGATTATTATGCAGAAGACAGAGATAATGATGAACAGACGGGCAAAGGAACAAAAGTTCAGGATCGCCCACCAGCCTCTAGAGTCTGTGAAGGAGTACGCTTACATAGGTCAACTAATCACAGGGAACCCTGATCATGAGAAGGAAATTCATAGTAGAATAAAAATGGGTTAAATCGCATACGGCAGACATTGTCAGCTCCTGATTGGAAGCTTACCATTGTCATTTAAAGGGAAGGTGTACAATCAGTAGATTTTTCCAGTGCTGACATAGGGGGCAGGGACTTGGAGACTGAAAAAGCTTGAGAACAAGTTAAGGACTGCGCAAAGAGCGATGGAACGAAGATTGCTAGGCACAACGTTAAGAGAGACAAAGAGGGTGGTTTGGATCAGAGAGCGACGGGTATAGACGATATTCTAATGGACATCAAGAGAAAAAAATTGGAGCTGGGCAGGCCTCTCTGTCCTCGCTGAGTGAGTCTTAGGACATTAGTAGTTACCGTGTCCACCTCTTATTTTTCCAATTGGCTTTTATCTTAAATTATAACTTTGGGACTTTCACCCCTCATTTTTTATTATTAATTGGCTTTAAACCCGTTATTGCTTTTTAGTAGGTACCGGTTTCCCCCTTTTCTTTAGTTTGCTTTCATAATTTCGGGGAAAAGACGAAATCCGGGGCAGGTCATCTAATGTACCGTTTAGATAACCGTTGGAGCATTAGGGTTACAGAATGAATAGCAAGAGAAGGGAAACACAGTCGAGGACGGCAGATCACTAGGTGGAGCGATGAAATTAGGAAATTCGCGGGCGCTAGTTCGAATCAGTTGGTGCAGGACAGGGGTAATTGGAGATCGCAGGAAGAGGCCTTCGTGCTGCAGTGGACATGAAAGAGCATGATGATGGTGATGATGATGTTATCTTAATAACAAAACTTATTGTAAATTAATAACAAAAGTGCCCTGCTTCATAGTTTTGACCATCCTCTTCAATCTGAACCTGCTCTGCAGCAATTGCTTTAAGAAGAATAAAATACTAACTGAAACATGTCTTACCGATGATGTCGCTGACACTGAAGTTCTGAGTGAACTACCGCATTTCGGTGGGATGTTTTTCGTAAAGATAGGCAGGGTACTCGGAGCGGTGGCGTTCTTATCGCAGTAAAAAAAAAGATCTAATGTGCTACACAGTCCATGTGGCCACTGACCTAGAAATTTGATGGCTTGTCGTTCGCCCTAATCTGCAGCTACTACTTTTTGTGTCTGTTATCGTCCCCCCAACAGTAATCCTGACTTCCCTCGCGATCTCATAACACCTTGAACCATTTAACGAAATAATTCCCGAATGCTTGCATCTTGCTTTTGGGGATTTCAACTTCCCACATGTTAATTGGTCAAATTATTCTAGCACAGTTACTAGCATGACAGAAGATAGAGAATTCTTAGATATTTGCCTTAATTTTACCCTCTCTCAGACGATAACAGAGCCAACGCGTGCAACTCATAGCACTGTTAACATCCTAGACCTTCTACTAACGACTCATCCTTAAAGCGTGCCCTCCATTAGCTACCTACGCGAAATAAGCGATCACAAAGTAATTCATGCGGTTTTCTCATTTTCCCCTATAGTACGTCATTCGGATCAGAAAACAATCCGCCTGTACGAAAAAGGGAATTATACCACGATAAACAATGAACTAGTCGCATTCTATCAATCATCTGAATTAGGTTTCGAAAATCGCTCGATACAAGAGAACTGGTTGCTCTTCAAGAAATAAGATGACTAACTTCGTTGCGCAGTTCATACCGACTATCTTAATTCGCTCTAATCGCAACAAACTATGGTTCACGAACGCACTAAAAAAAACTGGAAAACAAGAAGAAACGTCTATTTCGCTCCGCTTAACTGAGGCCAAGCCCTAGCTCCTGGGAAAAATACTACGTATCTGAACGCGCCTGCTTGATAGCTATCCGGCAACAGAAGCACTCATTTTTTTCATTCAGAGTTACCCTGCATGCTCAGCAGTACACCAAAAAAAATTTCACAGGTAATCAATCCCCAGTCATGCCCTGGTGTCAGAATTTTGAAACATGGGGAAATTTTACCTGATATTGACTGTGCCAAACTGTTTAATAATGCATTTTCATCTGTTTGCACTACCGAACCACACGTGCCTCTTCCTGATTTCGCTGTTGTTGTCATGTCTCCAATGCCGGATATTATCTTTTCACCAGATGGAATATCCACACTTATTGATAAACATAAATTATCCTCATCAGCTGGTGTTGACGATATCACAAGGAAGCTTGCAAAAAAAACACGAAGCGCATCTCTGCCATGTATCTAACCCTGCTGTATTCCCAATCACCATCATCAGGCACGCTCCCAAACGAGTGGAAAAAGAGCAAGGTTGTTCCAGTCTGCAAATCGGGTAACCGTAATTCACCCTCAAATTATCATCCCATATCCATAACTAGTATCCCTTCCAAAATAATGGAACACGTCATATACTCACACGTGATGAATTTCCTAGACAGTAATAGCTTCTTCCATCCATCGCAGCATAGCTTCCGTAAAGGCCTGTCATGTGACACTCAATTAGCTACATTTCTTCAGGACCTACACTCAAATCTCGATACTAACACTGTGACCAACATAATTTTTCTTGACTGCAAATGCGTTTGATAAAGTAGCTCGTTAACGCTTATTATTAAAACTTTCTCGCTTGAACTTTCACACGAATGTCCTAACATTGATAAAAAAATTCTTAGTAACCGATCACAGTCCGCCAGTGTTACAATACTACCTCAGAATTTCTTCCCGTAACATCAGGCGTCCCCCACTGTTCAGTTTTAGGTCCAAGCCTGTTCCTAATATAGATTAACGATCTTCCATTGCATGTCTCCTCTCGGATTTGTATGTTTGCTGATGATTGCGTTGTCTGTCGAGCTGTCGCTAGCAATAATGACTGCATTTATCTCCAAAATGACCTGAACAACATTACAGCCTTAAAATTAAATTATGGGATTTTACGTGCCAAAACCACTTTCTGATTATGAGGCACGCCGTAGTGGAGGACTCCGGAAATTTCGACCACCTGAGGTTCTTTAACGTGCACCTAAATCTAAGTACACGGGTGTTCTCGCATTTAGCCTCCATCGAAATGCGGCCGCCGTGGCCGGGATTCGATCCCGCGACCTCGTGCTCAGCAGCCCAACACCATAGCCACTGAGCAACCACGGCGGGTAACATTACAGCCTGGTGTGATCACAGGTTAATGGTCCTAAACAGTAATAAATGTAAATCTATGCCATTTTCCCGCAGCACCCCCCCCCCCCCCATATTCGGCATGACTTTTTCTACACAATTAATGACATCCCAATCGACACTGTAGATTCAATTAAATACCTAGGTATTACGATCACGCATAATTTAAACTGCTTCTCGCATGTAACTGACATCATATCTGCCAACAAAACCTTGGGATTTCAGAAACGCAACATCCGCAGTGCTCCTCAACAGGTAAAATTACTAGCATATAGAACACTGGTTAGGCCAAAACTCGAATACGCGTCACCCCCATATGGCAACCTCACCAGATTTACCTCAGCAACGCTCTAGAATCCATACAGAACCGCGCTGTTTAACCTCAGTTCGAAATATGAACCAACTAGCCCTCATCAAGATCTTACTAACGCGCCGTAAGATACCATCACTCGTCATACTCATATGATGTCAGCGTATCACCATTAAAAGTAGTCTGGTTTGGACACACTAGCACACTGTCGCAGTATCGCGAGCTAATCATTACTCCATAATTTCTACAGAAGTTCGCTTCGCCACGCACCCTACATTTTACCAACTTCCCGCATATCGCGGCGCACAGGACACCATCTAAATATTGCTCACCTTAGTGCACGCACTGTCACCTGCTCGTCATCATTTTTTCATCTCACAGCTAAAGACTGGAACAGCCTTCCCCACCACGTCGCTGCAATTGCCACCTCATCTGCGTTCATGGAAGAATCAAAAGGTGTTCTTTCTGTAAAATAACATAGTGGGCAACCTCCTGTATTATTATTGTACACCCACCTGTTATGTGATACCCCGCAAGGGGTCTTTAATGTAAAAAAATGAAATGAAATGAAATGAAAGTCGTCTTTGCTGTCTTTGTTTGGCTTTATAGCAGTGCAGCACCCTTGTCTGCACTCTTAGACAAGCGTGCCACAGCGTGAATTATGACTTTCTTGTTTAGTTTTTAGTCTGCTGTACTCTCTATGGGAGGTCTCCCATGATTTAAAAAGCGCGAAAAATAAACTTTCTAATGCGGGCATTCACTCCGTGTTTGGTTTCTTGCGCACGCTGCGGTTGCGTCTTGAATACAATGTTCACGGGCGCTCTCGACGACGAGCACGCGCCACTGTTACGAGAAGAGAGTTAATTTTCTTCTTTTCTACGGCGCAGATTGCGACAAAACTTGTTAATGAGCTTCTTTATATGTCTACGAATCCAAAATAAATAAAATGGGAAAATGCATTTCTCTTGCGAAAATCTCGATTTCATCCCCGCATCCCCCCTTAAGCCGGCACGATCATGCCAGCTCGCTACTTCTCTCGGATAAACACGAGAGGGAGATAACAGAAATTTTAGTTGCTTTCACGGTACAAACTAGACATCATCTAATGTCACGTGGAGTGATTTCGTGTGGGACTTCATCCTTGAGATTTCACGCGTGTGGTAAATGTACCATTAGCCTCTTCTTGAGTGCGATGTTCTGATATTCACAGGTGCTGAAGTTCTTGGCCAATTTGCATATGCAACGTCGACGGCGGACGAATAAATATGCGGATTACCAAACACGCTGCAGTGCTTAGTTTTCAACGATTTCAAGCGCAAAAAGTTTTTTCACAAAAACGGTTGTTGAATAAATTTACTATTTTTTTTACAACAAAAGCGACTTGAATAAACCTACGCCAAGCGTTTGACTAAACGTTCGCAAATGCGACAATCAGAACCACCGGGATCGATGCACGTGGAGCGACAGCGCAAAGGTTTCATTCGCGAAAACAGTACTAGCGAACATTGCTGCTGCGAAATGTGAAACAAGCATTCCACGAACCGCATTGACGGCCTGTGAATACCTTGAAGTAACTCATCACGAAAACCGAGATAAAACAAACAAGAGTTCCGGATCTTAACCAGAGGATCCGCCCCGTTTGTCTGCCTGAATTATGGAAGGGAAAAAGGGGATATTACCGGTGAGAAAGAAATTTGCGGGTGGTCAATCTACGATAATTGTTTAAGGTATACCCGAGAACCGCCATACGCATTGCAGACACACTTTCTTAAGTTTCGAATGGCAGCCTACTTAGTGGAGCTCGACACTGTGACTGTTTATAGCTCCGTTGCTTTTGCAGGCAAAATCGCTGCCTGTATTAAAATACTGTATAACCGGCCACGCGCGGACTGCGCGCACCAGTCGCTATCGCGACAGCATTATGGTAATTGATATCTTCACTTCGTTTTAATTGCTTTATTTCAGTCCCAACGTGGGAGCGGCCTGCGTCTACCTAGGGTTAACCTTCAGGACCAAATAAAGTTATTCATACCATACTATACTCAAAAAATTGACTTCATGTGCACAACATATTGTAAAACCCTCTATTCATGTCGCTGTGATGTCGCGCGTATTATGCTCTCTTTCTAAACTGTTGGCCTAACGCCGTGGATTGGTTCTCGCTTACCGTGCTGCAGGCCTGGGATTGATTCCTTGTAGGCGCTAGGTTTTCTCAATTCTTCATACGTGGTTGTGGTGTCAAACCCTAGTGCGAGTAGGATAGCTGACAAAATGCTCTCGCATTTAAGAGGAGCTATACATATGCTTCGCACTTTGACGCTTAGCTGACTAAGTGGCGCACTCACAAACTCTGTGGCAACGTCCGTATACTTTTATGTTGTTCGTTCAGCTCATCTTCAAACATGCACACAGATTACTGTTCTTGAAACTCTGCTATAAAGCACGTCATTTATGTGAAGCACTCTACGACGCAAGTGCACAATTTGATGAAGTCGCATTGGTGCTGTGGCTAGCGAGCGCGTCTTGATTGAGGCTTAGTCATCCTCGGTCCGGTCGGCCGAAACGCACAACGTCTTCTTCTTCAAACATCTCTCTTGCCTCGCTATCGTGATATTGTGATGGATCTCTTCTCACTTCGTTTTCGTTTGTTTATTTCCGTCAAAAAAATTTACTTCATGTGGGCAACATATTGCGGCAACTGTGCACCATTTCGCGATCACTATGCCAGAAAATGAACAGTCGCAAAAGTAATCAATAGAGCCAAGACAATTTTCACGAAAATGCTGCTCACTGCATTTACACGGATGATGTAGTCCCACGAAATGGCCTCGGCACCGCTTGGACAAACAGCGACAGTCGTAGCGCGGCAATAATTGTACGCGACGCACCATTAAGAACTAACGGCAAAGGGCTAAAGGCGGTTCTTGTAGCTGGCCAAGCTGCCACAAATGATAGCCTTGCATCACGGCTCCCTTCAGTTATAAACGTGGTGGCCGAAAACTATACGCGAATTGAGCAACACTCACGCAGAGCAGCTGGCAACCGCCATGCACGCAAAATCCGAAGCTCTGCAGAACAACAGAATTCAGTTGCGCCTTTATTGAACACTGCGCAATATATGTGCGACAGAACGAAAGAATGAGCGGAAGCGCTTGCGCGGACGCTTTCTTACTCATTCCTGTCTCTGTTGCCCTGCTTCCCTTGCCGCCAGATCGGCAAGAAAGGTTGATGTCGTCAATGCTTCCCGGCGTCTCCGGCATCATAGAAAGCTTACTATGAAAGCATTTATGGTCATGACTCTTTTAATCGAGCACTTCCACCCCAGGAACACACATTCCACCATCGGTGCTATGGCAGAGTCAGTAGCGCCTGGGGTCATGGGTACTTTCCCTGAAAAGTCGCCGAATCCAGCCTGTGGTACTTCCGACACTGCGAACCCGTCAGAATGCGCTATCTCAGCGCATGCTGGCTTATTCCCACGGCGATAAATCTCGCTTTCTGGGCTACGGGGCACCAGGCCATACATAAAACGAGCGGATCGTTCAAAAAGATGTTACCGCTTTCGGCAACGCCAGGAGGAGTAAAGGAGTAGAGGAGTAAAACAATCAGCGTAGGCATATCGATTGGGTCTTGACCGAAGGCGCTGAAAATTATTCAATATTTTTGAAAATTATGTTAACGAACTTTCCAAATACTTCCGCTGGGCGCTGACAAACGCCGGGCTTTTCCATCGATCCCATCTTATGCACCATCTATACACGGCCCTTGCAACGCTGCTTGAGATGACTGGTAGCTGTTACTGACGCGGTTCCGACTAACAAACGCGGCTTCTATTGCTTTCGAAAATGTAAGTTTCGTAAGCGACGAGCGTCATTCTTTTAATCAGTAAGCATGTGGCACCCATCCTGGGGCGCTATGATGTGAAGCTATTTGAAGCTGTTTCTATTTCATTTTGGCAATCAGAACTGCGCACTTCCGGCCCACCCCTATTTAGCCCGCCTGTCACGCGACGTCGCGAGATCCGCGAAAATTGTTATCTCATATGACATGTACACACTGGTTACGCATGATTAGACTGTACAAAAGAATTGCAATTATTTTCGATTTGACCCTTTTTTTCGCCGTTAGCCATCCGCTATTGGTCCAATACTCTCGGGCTGCACCCGTTTCTCCTGTTTGGTATGGTATTTAAGAAAACTGTAAAAACTCACCACGTCAAAGTGACGTGTAAGAATTAACGCTGCAGTAATATGCCGAAAAAACTGAACTTTTTTTCGGAATAGCTGATGACAGTCCCGTTGCCAAATAAATAGAAATTCCCTGCCTGCCGATCACTCTGTCAGTGGCTACTGTTGCCGGAGAAAGTGGATTTATTTACGTATAATAAAAAAATATGCCTGGCAGTATAACGTTGCTGATCACTTCCGACCCGTACAGGACATCGCTCTGGGAACTCTTTTTCACTGAGGATCCGTTTTAAGCAACGTGTTTACACCTCTGTTGCACGCCGCCGTGACTTTTGGCAAGCCGCCACAACCTAAGCAAGGGGAAGAGGACCAATCGCGGACGCCGGCACCATTCTCCTCCTCTGGCTATCCACTTTCACTGCACTAGCAAAGCACCACCGAAGCATTTTCTCCACTTCTGCGTCTCCCTTGTCTTTCTTCAGTCAATTTGATCAGAAGAACCAAGGAAAATAATGCTATTCGCATTGAACGCAAACAAATGTTATCTTCCTTAAACGAGTAGGGCGTTTTATTGGGCTTACCCAACAACAACCCCACGCTTGCGTTGGCGGTTACGTCAATTTGACTATTGGGGATTGGCATAAAAACAGATTGGGATTAGAATATTCTTACGCTATAAGGCCCCTGATCATAGTACACATATTACCATTTAGAAGAACCCTAAAGATTTCAGCTGTCAGGTGTTCAGTTTACTTTAGTGCTCATCTATTTTTCGTTGATCTTTTTCACGGTCCAATAAGATGAAGTGCACATAGACAATGCTCGTGGTGATAACGTATGTCATATTCTGTTAGACAGTCAAAATGAACCCTACAATATCTGCGACGCAAGATAGTCGCCTTTCTCACTTTTCTAAAATTAGACAAAAAGAAAACACAGCTTGACTTCAGCCTGATTTGCACAGTCAGTTCTCAATCCATGGTCAGCAATGGCTATTTCATACGCTGCGGAAAGAACAGGAAATCATCCCTAAACTACACATTTGCTGTGCACAGGCACTTACTGCTGTCCTTTCATCCTCTTTTATATTTGACTGTTCTAACGGGAACAGCTCAGATTTTACATATAATGCGCTGTTACAGTTAATTCCACAAGCAAGCTAACGCAAGCTAAACTCACAGCAGAGTCATGGAACCTTGTATGATCACAGCATAACTTTAAGTAATCTGCTCCTTCCACATAGTTACATTTCCAATTTTATTTGCCTGCAATAAACCACGCAATTGAAAACGTTGTCGAGTGTGACTTAGCCGTTTGAAACGTTGCCAGCGAGTAAGATGTGAAGTTAGGAAATTACCAACCTGAAGACTATGAAAATGGATCGTGGCCGACGCGTTGCATGTATATGTCGCTTTCGTTGTATCTGCATAAAACTGGCCTCCATTGTTGCATCTAATTTCACCCTAAAGTTCTGCCACGTGGCACCTCAAGCAAAAAAAAAAAATATAAGTAAGGCATCCAAATAACTTATAAGCCATTGTTAACAAAAATAGTATTGCACCAAAACACATTCAATGTTAAGCACACATTAGCCATAACAGTGCCTTAATTTAGAGGCCATTTGATATTATTGGCGGTCATAGTTCTCGAAGCACAGCAGACTAAGCTCTACGTGATTCGTAAGACACTTTTCACGCTCTAGATTGATGACATAGAAAATTTTCTACAAAAGGCCCTCATTAACTCACACGCTTATGTCTGTTTTGCATTTCCCTTACCCAACACATATTTCCAGGAAATGTCAACAGAATCGCTCATTTAGTTCAACGAGGACACCATTGTTGTCTCGTGTGAGGCATGAAAACGAGTGCTCAGTAATTGCCACTTAATCTGAGTCGTGGCAGCAAGCGGTAAAAAGTAAAACCAGTCATTAATGACACCTATCTCACGCTGAGGAAAAAGTATTATCATCTGTCTTTATGATTGGGATCAGGTGTTCCTTTTCATGGAAATAGGCCTAGAAAAACGGCACCAGGGTCCTAGCTCATGGCACTAGAGCATCACCTCTATGAGGTGTCCACCTGCTGTGAAATGAAATGAAGATCCTTGGACTACGGCCGTACGCATCGATGGTACAGAAAGCACCGAAAACGTTATTGCAATACCTCAAGTCGACAGGTCATGGCGGCCGCTTGTATACTCGGTGCATGCCTTCAAATCTGCACGAAACTGTAGTCTCCCTCTCTCTCTCTCTTCTTTTTTAAACCCCTTCCCCGAGTGCAGAGTAACAAACCAGCCGTGCATCCAGTTAACCTCGCTGACTTTCCTCTATTTTACTTCTCTCTGTCTCTCTGTCGCGCGCTCTCTCTGAAGCCTAGTTCTCCACCGCAACTTTATTATACGTCAATCTACAATATAGCAAGACACGTGACGAGGAAACACTGAACCCTTGACAACGCTGCTTGTCACCGGCGGTTCTGTAGAGACGCGCCGTGTGCAGATGGTCAACGTATGTCTTTATCACAGTAATCTATGATCTGTCAAGCTTAGCTAAAGTTGTCTATTACGAGAAACGGCCGCGTAACGGTTTCAAGCCGCGTGCTTAATAAATATATTACAATGATTGTCATTTACCCACGGACATTTAAGTCTGCACGCATAAGCTTTTCCCATTTTCGCAAAATTTAAAGTGGGTAGCAGCTATAATTCTTCTAATGCAGCTTCCTCATTTTACGCCATTTGTAGAACACACGTAAAACTCTAAAGTGCATGCATAATTAATTTATTAGGAAGTACAGAATTACGCCGCGAAATTCTGAACTTTGTTCATGCCTAGAGTACACTCTATTCATGCCTAACACATAACCGGTTTCCTAATCTTGTTAGGTATAAATTAGGTACATGGCGTAATCAACAAACAAAAAGATCAAGGCAAAATACTGTGCGTATGGGGGACGGCTACAAAGAACGGGAATACGTGTATTCAGCAAATATTTGCCACTCTCCTGATTAGAGCCGCAATGTTAAACGTCCTCTACACACTACTCACTGCCTGTCCCGCGTTTTTATTGGTCTGTTTATTGGGTGGCAGGTACTGTTCTCTTACGAAATGGGGAAATATTGCAGGTAGCTGCCATATATCACTTTACAGCACTTCATTACGGGATTTCCCCTAAGCCCTTTAGTAATTCACGCTCTTAAGCATAAGACTGTGAGTCATGGGTAGGATGTCATAACTTTGCTTCTTTCAGGAAAGTAGGAAACTTTCCCTCGCGGTTAGCGAATTCCGCCTAGAGGCTTTGCAACAAGAGTATGTTCTTTTCAACAAACGCTGTAGTTACACACAGACTTTAAAAGTTCCTCGTACATTACACACAGCCTACCGCAAATTTATGTCGTGCGTAAAGCAAATTGATTTGCTTGCGATACCTTAACAGCTTCATCTGCGATTCAATTACGAGGCTAGTTCTCCCACTTGTAACTAAAGACGCAGCTACAAGTCTGCGATGGCAAATTTACTCTTAGCTGACGTGATGCTCGCAGATGCACAGAACACATTATTGGTGCGTTCTCTCCACTATTAAGCAAAGAGTTATCATTAATAAAGATTCTAACCACGTCACTATCGCTCACAACTCATGGACAAGCAAGTGGCCGTAGTCGTCGTGATTTTGTCAGTGCTGGCGACCATCGCTGGAAGGGTGACTCTCGCTGTAGAAGAGAATCTCGACACAGATTGTGAGTCGTGGACGGTGCAATATGCGGATAATTACTTGAACGACAGCTAGGAAAATTGGACGTATCTCTAATTAAATGCAACATTAATTGCAATTGTCATTGGACGATAAGGGCTAAAACGGTTAGACAACTTATGACTGACACATTTTAATGCGCCAGCATTCTTAACATACTTCATCCACTTTCCGCGGGCCAACTGTATGTATGTATGTATGTATGTATGTATGTATGTATGTATGTATGTATGTATGTATGTATGTATGTATGTATGTATGTATGTATGTATGTATGTATGTATGCATGGGGGTGTATGTAACCATTCTCCCGCCTAATTGAGTTACTTTGCGTGCGAGAATGGATAATTGCCGCTGTTCGAAAACAGTATTTGATGCCCGCCGGGAGCGCTGGGTTTGTGCTACTCGGTCGGTGCTGGTCTTCGATCAACCTCTTTGATGCCAAGTTGGGTCTCTGGGTATGTGCCAGTAGGTGTGTGCCGCTCTTCAGTGAACGTCTGATACCAGCGTGGGTGACTAGGTATGTGCCAGTTGCAAGAAGATCTCTTAAAAAAGATTTCTCTGCCACTTGGCAGAAAGATCTAAATTTCACCACTGTTGTGCGGAATCGAACCCACGTCACAAGGCTTCATCAAGGACAGCAACACGAAGCTTTAACAGGCGCAGATGCACTGGGTATGCGCCACTTTTCATTGAACATTTTCACACCAATGCTTTAGCGAACTGCGCCATGAATGCACTGCGTAGGTGCCGCTATTGAATGAACCTCAAGGCAACTTGGCTCACTGAGCATGTTCCACGGAGTCTGCGGCAAGCAAAGGAACAATTCTCGGTGTTCGAAGACATCGACGCGCCACGCTTCTGGTCTCGGAGGCGACGTGCGAACTTCTAGGAAGCGCCACTAGATGGCGCAGCGTCTTCAGAAAGAAATGACGGAGAGAAGCCCACTTGCCGCATGGCGCGTTTCTCGGCGTCCGCACTCATCGCGCTCCAGGAATTCCAGAAGCCACGCGCAACCCTCGTGACGGCGGTGCGAGATAGCGCCCAGTGTTCCTTGGGAAGCATGAAAGGGTAATTATGCAGCAGTACATGCCTCATGCATAACACGGTTCGACAGTGGCGATATGTTGTGTCGCTGCATTGATTCAAGGCTAAGCGCATTACCATTGACAGTCATCATGAGGCGGCTTCTGCCGAATATTTTTCAAGGTTCCCTCTGTTCACTTACCCAACCCAAAGCAAAATGCCGGTTGTGTCGAAACTAGTGTCGTAGCACGTTTTCACACATCCACAAAAGTGATGTAGGTGATTAAGGAAGCAATGAACACGCGTAACGCTAATAAGCAAGTTACATGTGCTCATTAGGCAATGCGAGGCCTACTTTGTGACTTCATTAGCAGCGCGCAATAAAATGTCGTCTCTCCCTTCGTTAAGGCCGTCATTAGCGCTCCAAAACGAGGGCGGTGTATATGATTTTTATGTATGTACGTGTGTATATTTGGACACACCGGACGAATCATTATCAGGACCTCCGCAGAATCTCGTTTCTTATTTTTTTTTTTCTGAACTGTTTCTTTCCTGCCTTTTTTGTTGCCCTCGGTATAGTACATTAAAGCAGTGTGTATGAGAGTAGGCTGTTCCCTCTTTTTTGCTCCCATTGAAGTGCACTTGGTATTTCTATAGTGATAAATGAACCCTTAGCCGTGTGAGCCTCTTCCCCATTGCCTCTCCCCGTTGCTACGCCACAGTTAGCTCAGCTACACTGCACTGAACTATGTACGGTGGCCGCTTCTGGACACGGAAGGCTTGTTGGTTTTCTAGCGAATGTGTCAATATTTTGAAATTCAGACAAGCGCTGCGTTTTGCCAGTTTGTAACTGAGAAAAACAATATGTGAAAACGGATACGATGAGACCAAGCAGGGAGTCGCTTTAGTATTTCGCCTTAGGTGTAGGCTGCGATTTATTTATCTACAGTATGATGAGACTTCGTTGCTGTCGCGTCTGGACATACAAAGGAATGCCGAAATGTGATTGGCATAGTGAAGCTAGTACTTTGCAGGCTACTAGCCTGTAGTACTAGCCTGCAGTACATGCAGGCTAGTACACACTGGTTCCCTAATGCCTGCATGACTTTGTCTCTTAACGCATACATCTGA